>NC_056441.1:58928456-59228456 GCF_018296145.1 Oncorhynchus tshawytscha
TGGGTTAACTTTTTAATTCAAACACATTCATTTATGCAATCATTTGATGGGGGGCTTAAGGACTGAAATGTAATGAATGTAATAACCATGTCTGTGTCACTAACAAACACAGTCATGGGTGGGATTTCTCACATTCACATGAAAGGCATGCTGGGAAATATGCAAATAAGGATTTACGAAACACTCTAGGGGTGTTAGTTTGTGAACACTTGGAAAAGTGTTAGTTTAACACTATTCCGATGGGTACATATAATTTAGAAGTGCGGCATGAGCATGCCTAATATCCTCTCATTGTTTCAAACCTATGTCGTTCATATATGTATGAATAAAGCAAAAGTATTTTGTTTTAAATACATGGGTGTGCATTGGAAAATTACAATCCAATTCAGCATTCATATGAATCTTATATCTTCTTTTTGAGGATATTACAAGTGGTGCACCATGGGTCAGACATCTCACACTACTCCCTGAGCATTTAGTTGTGAGGCAATTTTGGTAACATGAAGGAGTTAACTTATGCGGGGTGAGTTTGAACTCATTTCCCCCCACAAATACACTTATATTACCACCTCTCCACCTACACATTCAACACTGTTTCAGAAAACATTTGGTCCCAGTCTACATAGTATTAAAGTTACTCTACAGGTAGTGTCACATTTTCAGAGATAATTTGACACAAACTGGTCTTTGACTTAAAATTCACACATAAATGTGTAATAATATTTAACACTGGTTTAGTTACACTCTCCGGTGTTATTTAATCACTGAATTGAGTTGAATTTATACTGCAATACCTGCATAATTTTACACTCCAATTTAATTCCGACACTAGAGCTCATTGACTCCTCATAATGTTGAAAATACTCATCCGGGGTTAAAATAAGTCAACACTGTCATTTTTACACCCCCTTTTTTACTGTGTACCAACTCCCCCTCCATTAACTCACTCCACTATGTTTTATCATCTGCCTGCCATGCGCACATCAATCGAGATCGAGCACAAACACTCCCTGTTGAGCGACGAGACCTACATGTCTCTGAACAGAACTTATCCGGACAGGCCGCACACTGAACACATTTACCCGCAGACCTCTTATGGGGAGTCTGGGAATTTAAATATTCACTGTTGACATTGTGCAGAGCTGGCTACAGGCCAGAACGAGCTATTAGAACGTTCACATTCTCTACCTCTGACTTAATAGGTAGCCTAGAAATCCTCCTCTTACATCTTGAGTAAATAATCATATTTAAATATCGCTCAAATTATCCCCCCTATTCTCAGATTGTAAGACATGATTTAGAACTATGCCTGGAACTGGAAGTGCGGACCGGCTGGTGCTGTAGCCTGGCCCATTCCTTCAAAGGACTGTTAATATTTAGGCCGATTGCAGCAGGCGCCAACACCAGTACTAAATGCACTACAAAACCATTGTTGATGGGTGCGTGCGTGTGTGCGTGCGTGCCCTTTGCCTGGTCAGTGATCCCAGAAAAATATGCATATCGTTTGCTTTTCAAGCATATTCTGTAAATATGCCAATATTGGGCCATGTTGCCATAAACAACAGTCTGTAAGAGATCCTGATGAGAGCGGACTGTCTGCTGGGTTTATTTCATACCGTCTTGACTGGTCATCGGTGCCAAAGGCACAACGCACCGCAATGACACCGAAGTTCACGAGACAAATCCATGAAGCACAGGAAATAAAAAATGAGTGTCCCTGTCTGTATACTGTAGCTCTTAAAGTTCTTTCTGACAAACTTTTCATATTAAAAGTAGGCCTATGGTTATAAAGCACTTCGACTCGCATTGCTGTTGTCAAATCAATGTGACTCATTTAAGTGCATTTTGAACGTCAAATCTAATTGTCCAATAATTTCCCTCCTGAATATTATTTTGGTGAGCATTTTGAAACACACTGACAATATAATTTCCAACCAAAAATGATAAAACGGATGTGAAAAATGTATCTCATTTATTTAGTATCTTGCACTGAACAAAATCCACAAATACTCGCAAGATCCCTGGGGGGGTACTCTAATACAAAAAGGCAGCATACAGCATGCACACAACATGTAAACTGGATATATTTCTACATGAATAACAACTTTATCTTTGAGCCTTCGTAGCGTTAAGATCACCGTTAGAACCATCTTACAATGTATCTTTACAAGTCGAGGTGTTACCCAGAGCATTCGTAAGTAACGTGGCTCTTACAAAACCTTTGCACATCTATGAGTGATCCAGACTCCTCGTAGAGCAGCCAAAGAGCAATATTAGTGTTGTTTTTTTGCCCTTCTGCATCACTTTACTCACATGAGATCGCTGCTAAACATAGAATAAAGATGTTTAGGCTATCTGTCTGACTGTGACTGCCAGGGTCGGCTCTAGTCATACATACATAAGCAGTTGCTTAGGGCCCGATGATAGAGGGCACCAGACCAAAACATTATAAAAGATATACAGTACCAGTCAAAAGTTTGGACACACCTACTCATTCAAGTGTTTTTCTTTATTTTCACTATTTTTTACATTGTAGAATAATAGTGAAGACATCAACATTATGAAAAAACACATATGGAATCATGTAGTAACCAAAAAAGTGTTAAAATATATTTTCTATTTGAGATTCTTCAAAGTAGCCAACCTTTGCCTTGATGGCAGCTTTGCACACTCTTGGCCTTATCTCAACCAGCTTCATGAGGTAGTTACCTGGAATGCATTTCAATTAATTAGCCTTGTTAAAAGTTCATTTGTGGAATTTCTTTCCTTCTTAATGCCTTTGAGCCAATCAGTTGTGTTGTGACATGGTAGGGGTGGTATACAGAAGATAACCCTATTTGGTAAAAGACCAAGTCCATATTATGGCAAGAACAGCCATAATGGAGTTCAGTCAATGTGGAGAATTTCAAGAACTTTGGAAGTTTCTTCAAGTGCAGTCGCAAAACCCATCAAGTGCTATGATGAAACTGGCTCTCATGAAGATCGCCACAGGAAAGATCGCCAACATCAACTGTTCAGAGGAGACTACGTGAATCAGACCTTAATGGTCGAATTAATGCAAAGAAACCATTACTAAAGGACACCAATAAGAAGAAGAGACTTGCTTGGGCCAAGACACACGAGCAATGGAAATATGTCCTTTGGTCTGATGAGTCCAAATTTGTATTTTTGGTTCCAACCGTTGTGTCTTTCTGAGATGCAGAGTAGGTGAACGGATGATCTCCGCATGCGTGGCTCCCAAAAGTGCCAAAAGTGCGCAAAGCTGTCATCAAGGCAAAGGGTGGCTACTTTGAAGAATCTAAAATCTAACATATATGTTGATTTGTTTAACACACTTTTGGTTACTATGATTCCATATGTGTTATTTCATAGTTTAGATGTCTTCACTACTATTCTACAATGTAGAAAATAGTAAAAATAGAGAAAAACCCTTGAATGAGTAGGTGTGTCCAAACTTTTGACTGGTACTGTATATTCGATATATATTATTTTTGAGGGAACTCAGTTGCGGTATCAACTTACTATTAAGAGTTAGAATAGTAGAATACACAAGGTGAAATTGTTATATTTGGATGTCCATCAGAAGTACTTCTCTTGTTATGTCAGTCACTGACAGTCACTCAATTAGCCCATGTCAGTTAACCATTTTTAGATTGGTAAATTAGTCTAGCCAGCTATCTAAACTTGTAGTAATCATGGTCGAATTATGGACCGGGCATGAAGGGCACTTGGCCAGGGGCCCTGACCTCCAGGGGGCCGCTATTAAGTAAAAATAAATGTGTAGGAAAAGAGCTGTAAAACTGCAGATTTTTCTATCCTCACAATGCCAAAATTTCTAGAATTGCATTATTTTATATATATATTATTTTTTAACTGTAAAATCTTCTCTCTGCCCAATGGCAAAATGTGTAGAATTGCAGCAAAGTTACTTTAAAACCGCAACATTTTCTCTGCACCCCATGGCAAAATGTGTAGAATTGCAGGAAATTGCAACAACATTTCGCACAGGGCCCCCAAAACGCTTGGGCTGGACCTGGTGATTGCAGATAATTTCAGAATGAAGTTGATGCTTCAAATGAGAACAGAGATGACTGCATTAAAAGATATAGGCTACATGCCTATCTATATAGGCCATATGTACAATATATTTGTTCTATTTTAGTTATATTTTGCGACAAGGCTACTGTCTGTAATGTTTGCCTAAATGTATTTCATGTGTGACAACATGTGGGCAATGATGTGCCCAATCTGTGATTTAGAGCATTATTATTGGGTACGCATAATGAGCCGCCTCAATAGCCTATTTGTAGCCATAGGTGGTAACATCTCTCTAGATTAGAAGCTGATCCATCGTCAGTATTATGGAATAATTATAATGTTGATTTGAATAGAGAAAGCTGATCCGAGAGCAGCTCTGCTTTTCTTCCAATCCTATCAGCATCGACACATGGTCTAACCATGCACTTAGCAAACGTTCTTTCTACGTGCTTGTTTGGGAAACACTTAAAAAGTTGGCTCGTAAATAATGATGCATCTGGTACGATTATCGTTAAGTTACATCGCAACTGGAAAACGATGCCCAGAATTGTTTGAACTAACAAAACACTCACAAATCAATTTTCTAAATAAAACTGCTGGTTGGACGAGTGTCATCCACTGAGTGTAGTGTGTAGGCCTAAATCAAGTAGGCTAACATCCTAAAGAGGAAAGGGTTTTAAGGTCCTTTCTCCCCTGTCTGAGCTCCAGAAAGGTCCAGAGAAATGATCCATGTGTAGCAGAAATATATAGACAGAAAGTGACGCACACACACACAAACACACACAATAAGATGACTGTCAGGTCTCGCGGACGTTTATTGAAAGAATAACACCTGCGATCCCTGGCTCCAGGACTGCGACCTACCGATGTTGACCTATGGCTACACTGTTGTCCAGACATGAGGAAACTATAATTAAAAACATTCAAATTATATACTTAAAATTAGAACGTTTTTTTCTCTCTGAAAAATACTGTAAAAACTTAGACAACAGGCTATACACATTCATAAAGGTTAAACACAATTGGAGATGTTAGTGACTCAGAAAATGCAATTAAATTGCCTATACACAATTTGAAATAATTATCGAAAACGTTTATACTTGTGTAGCCTAAACTACCTGAAGGAATGTAAATAATGATTATAGCTACTGCATCCGCTTGCCATTTTGCTGATAGGCCTTACATTTTATATAAACATTGTTGTGCATTTTGGTAGATTGCTGTAGACCACAATAACAGTTTATTGGAGTAAACACTTTTTACCCAAATCAGTGTGTTGCTCCCAGGGGGTTGAATTGCTTCCAGAACTCAGACTAATAATTTAACCAATTCACAATTCCAAAAATGGTTTATTAGGCTACTCAATATTGGTGTTCAAAACCTCCGTGCCCCTCAATGTGCAGTGGTAAAATACAAATAACTTCAACTTATTAAGGTGCGGGAGGCAATGGTTGATCAAGAACTGGCATTACATTTCTACATAACATAAAGACGTAAACACGTTTTGTACCCAAACCGTAACATTAATTCTATAACAAAGACGATTTACTTGTTGCTCAAACTAAATGCACCATAATAAAGATTACAATACAGCGCAATAACCCAAGGCTATAACGTAATGATAGTTAGAGCGAACACCCCATAAGCATTTATTCTATGATACATCAGACAGGGCAAAAATATGTTTTTGGCATTTGTCGTTGCGCCAGCAATGGTACCTGATTATATTTAAATGCATAAGTATTTCATTCTGGATCTTTCGTTTCCTAAATCTGAATGAGCCAACCTGCCTTTTCAAAGTCGCTCCTGCAAATTGAAGTGGCCAGAAACCAAGCGCGTGCAACAACAGCGTCGCAGGACGGGACGAGAATTGGCCAACGCTGTAGCGCCCACTATACAAAGCACAACGCAATAACGATAGTAGTTCGTTCCCTGGGAAGTGCCTCTACCGTTTGCACAACTTTGTGTTAGTTATAACGCCAATTTAATTTTTCAGAATTCGCGAAACTAACTGGCACTGACAGCATCAACTCGAAATCGCTGAACCAACTTCTCCAAACTGTACCGCTGCTCAGTCGTGAGTGGGAAATATTTTCTACTGACACTCATGTAACACGATACAATATATTGTGCTTCATTTGTCGATGCGAAACAGCATTGATAACTGAGATATTTACACATTTACAAGATGGCAGTTTCAAAAGGCAAAGAAAGGGATATTGCACCTACTTGTGGCCAGTTTCCGTGCCCTGCCTTTGGACCTCATGATGCCAGTCTTTCGGCGTGGGTTTGTTAGATTTTTTCTTGGATCTTTTCCTCCTTTTTCTTTTTTCTCTGTCCTTTTCTCTGTGTTTCTCAATCCAGACTCGCTATCTCTCCAGCATTGTCAGTTTGGACACCTTCGCACATGCGCATAACAAAACTACCAGCACCGCCAAAAAAGTTTCGAACGATTTATCTAATGATATGACTGATCTAGTTAGATGGCAATCGGAGAGAGATCCCTTCGTGTCAGATCTTTAAAGATCACTGAGTCAGAAATGGAGACGCCACGACCCCGGATCTACGGAGAGCCAGACACATTTATTATAATGAACTATTATTCTCAACTTTCAACATGCATGCCTACCTATTGTGCTTAAATGAAATCACATTCATGAATGCTCGGCTAAATTACTAATGTGAAACGATTTCATCAAATGTTTTATATGTTTTAATTGTGTTTTGACCATCACAGCGACCACTAGGAAATTAATGAACCCCTCCTCCCCTCCCCTGGTATGTGGGCAGTTGAACTGACAGCTCTAATATGAGACTGCCCGAGGCTTTTTTTTGTGAAGTTGTGACAATTCTTAATATTTTAAATTATTTGAACGAATACCTCTTTCTGCTGGCGTGCATGCGTAAATTCCATCGCTTGCATGCAAATTGATAACCAAAATCAATGTTGAACTCGCATAGTCTATAACTTTTGGGTAAGGCTGCTGCACAATTGAAATGGTTTATTTTGCTTCACTCTCATCGGATTTGGGCACAACCGTATCAACATAAGACTCATTCAATAAACCTAACAATGAAAACCCCAACAATCTTATTGG
Organism: Oncorhynchus tshawytscha; assembly: GCF_018296145.1. Classification (NCBI taxonomy): domain Eukaryota; kingdom Metazoa; phylum Chordata; class Actinopteri; order Salmoniformes; family Salmonidae; genus Oncorhynchus; species Oncorhynchus tshawytscha. Next base: position 58,935,593 of record NC_056441.1, read on the forward strand.
GCTATTGCAGTGTAGTGGTAGTGGAGAGATATTAACTGCAAGGTGTATTTGTCTATTAATTAAAACGGAGTATAATTAAGGTAATTGCTCATTAATTAGATCCTCATGAGGTCATGTTGATCTTGCACGTGAACACTTTAATGGCTTCTGAACTCGATTTATTGATTCCAACGTATGTTGAAATTGATTTAAGTAATGACATCATATAAATTGTAAACGACAAAAATAAGATATCCTTTTGGCCGATGTCCAATATACCTTTCAATATGGCAAATTAGTCAAATCAAGTATACGCCTATAGGTAGGACCCCGTTTATGCTAATATACCTCTCTGAAATCTAAATTCAAGTGTAAAGGCAGATATGTCCTTGATAACTGTGGGCTTTTGAGTCATTACCACAGTATCAATAGAAAACGTGTGTGTGTGTGTGTGTGTGTGTGTGTGTGTGTGTGTGTGTGTGTGTGTGTGTGTGTTATCCAATTAAGTCAAATACATTTGCAGTCAAACTACATGTTAAATGTTCATAAAGGTGTCATTAAGGAAATACTGTCTCAAGTTATTCATCCAACATACTTAGTTTAGAGAAATCCCCAAGTAATTTAAGTCACCAAGTCAAGAAGGGTTTATATAGGTACTTTATTGTGGTTATACCTCAGCCTAGCCCCAAAGTAATGACATAAATTGAGCTATTAAGTACACCGTGTGCTGGAGAGTGTGGCTTGAGACGCAGGCAGGCATGCAGCCTTTCAGACCCACAGCTACAGCTCGAGGCAGCGCCCTCAATTAGCCTAAATGGAAACAGTTTTCATTCATTGCAATAACTCACTGTTCTCGAGACCACTTTCAGAATACATACTTTAATATGACACGCTGACCCGGAGGCGCGGAATGGCAGGACCAGGGAACGCTGGAGAGATATGTACAGCCCAGTGGGTTGTAATTATTAGACATTCATTGGGTTCAAGAACCTTTGCAAGTATAGCTAAATTATTAGCTTGCTTGTCCCATTGTTCGAATATAATTCCAATCGAAAAAAAGGGGTTGGGCAGTCCACAATGTTTGGGTCCTATTTTAACCTAATCAAGTGCGTTTCCTTGCGTAATTTCTGCAGAAAATAGGAACGCACGTTATTATCGGGTAATTGATTGTTTATTTCAATGCATTTAGTTATGTTTGTGGGGTTGTTTAGGTGTTAAAATAAATACATACTTTTAATAGGAGCTGTCGAAGCTAGACTAAAAAGTGAGAAGGGAGCCTCCGGCACAGGGAAATTACCGCGCACCCGCGTGACCTTTGAGCAAGGTAATCAATCAAGTGATCACCAGCGATATTTTATCAATGCTATGCCCAGGCAAAACGTTTCTGAAATGAAATAAGGAGATGGACCACGAGGATAAAGCGTGGAGACTATACTATTATATACAAATAATAATACGGTATAAATGCTCCCATCACAAAAAAATGTAAATAATAATTTGTCAAGTCAATTATATGCGCCTAATAATTATGCCTGAGCAGTCTTTTGATTTATGAAACGTATACTTTTTATTATGATAACACGAATTATAAATTCATTTTAAATAGGCCGATAATTATATATATAATGACAATAATAATACTTTTAATAATAATAATAGCCTAATAATAATAGTTATTATTATAACTTGTTTTTTGACTCTTATATGTGCAACTGCTTTGGAATCTGGTTCTTGTGCCTTTTGACCAAAATGTTATGCTTTTGACCAAAACGTGTGCTGGGTGTTAGAATAATCATGCCTTACTGCCTGTGTTTTTACACCTAAAAATGTACCTATAACTTCGTGAGTATAATCACATTGCCATCATTTCCTGCTATTATTGAATTGTAATCATTCATATAATGCCTGGTGGGAAACAACTTTGTAAGGAGTCTGAGCCCGCGAAAAGGCCAGGAGTGGAGCACGCTTGTGCCCGGGTGAGCACTGCCCCTCCGTGGAGGGAAGTGAGAGTATTTTTTAACCTATATCGACCAGTGAGCTCTGGTATCAACACACATTCAACACAATCTACATCCGCAAGCCTGGCCAAAGCACCACGGGGAACTCCAACTTTCTGCCTGACTTTTCCGTTCGAGTAGAGATATACATAAATAATCTGGAACTGTTCGCTCCTGGATTTCCACTCCATTGAAAAGCATCCACTATACCCTTCAACTTTTCGATCAAAATTAATATTAGGCTACACTGTTAAGTGGCTACTTGGATATTGAGGTGCTCATGTTTCCAGCGTTTGCTGATGAGCAGGGCCATAATGCACCTGAACAATTTAGCGGGCACAGAATATGTGAGGATGCCTGGGGGGTGGACCGGGAGGGGGGGCTGTGCCCCCATTCATACATTTGAGAATTTTGCATTTTTCAAATAACTGAAACAGCCATTCCTGCAAACTAGAGCCATAATTACACATTATGCTTAATTTTACAGTACAACTCGACCATGAAGGCCTGATTCACGCAGTCTCCTCTGAACAGTTGATATTGAGATTTGTCTGTTACTTGAACTCTGTGAAGCATTTAAAAATATTATATTTCAATTATTTATCCCTCTTCAGAGGACAAATATCTTTTAGTTTTTTTTACAGATTTTTTGCTACATATACATACATTTTACACACACATTTTACATACACATTTTGCATACACATTTTGTATACACATTTTGCATACAGTTTGTATACACACTTGACATAGATGGTACTTTTATATAAAACAGTCACATAATAATAATACATAAACTCTTTAATCTCAACCCTCAGCCACTTTTAGTCCATCCCAGCTATCATCATATACCACCCTCGTTTGGTTTCCATGTGTAACAGTATAACTTTAGACCGTCCCCTCGCCCATACCTGGGCGCGAACCAGAGACCCTCTGCACACATCAACAACAGTCACCCACGAAGCATCGTTACCCATCGCTCCACAAAAGCTGCGGCTCGTGCAGAGCAAGGGGAACCACTACTTCAAGGTCTCAGAGCAAGTGATGTCACCGATTGAAACGCTATTTAGCGCGCACCACCGCTAACTAGCTAGCTGTTTCACATCCGTTACACATGTGCCATATATTTTTTCATTGTGCTGTGAAGTTTTACATATTTTTTTACATTTCTAATCATATAGTATCCACAGATTGTGAGCTAAAGTTGAAAACCTTTCCTACGAGTATTGTTATATTATTTATTGGCTGACTATGGCTTTCCAAATCGCACAACACTGTTAATTGTAAGGTTAATTTTAAGTGCATGTTGTGATGTGCAGTTAACTCTAATGAACTTATCCTTTGCAGCAGAGGTAACTCTGGGCCTTCCTTTCCTGTGGTGGTCCTCATGAGAGCCAGTTTCATCATAGCACTTGATGGCTTTTGCGACTGCGCTTGAAGAAACTTTCAAAGTTCTTGACATTTTCTGTTTTGATTGACCTTCATGTCTTAAAGTAATGATGGATTGTCATTTCTCTTTGCTTATGTGAGCTGTTCTTGCCATAATATGGACTTTGTCTTTTACCAAATATGGTCCAAATAGGGTCTTCTACCACTCCTACCTTGTCACAACACAACTGAATCGCTCAAATGCATTAAGAAGGAAAGACATTCCACCAATTAACTTCTAACAAGGCACACCTGTTAATTGAAATGCATTCCAGGTGACTACCTCATGAAGCTGGTTGAGATAAGGCCAAGAGCGTGCAAAGTAAATTAAAGAGTTTTTTGTCACTTGCGCCGAATACAACAGGTGTAGACCTTACAGTGAAAAGCTTACTTACAGGCTCTAACCAAAAGTGCAAAAAAGGTATTAGGTGAACAATAGGTAAGTAAAGAAATAAAAACAACAGTAAAAAGACAGTGAAAAATAACAGTAGCGAGGCTATATACAGTAGCGAGGCTACATACAGACACTGGTTGGTTGGGCCAATTGAGGTAGTATGTATATGAATGTACAGTTAAAGTGACTATGCATATATGAGTGTTTATATATATATGATAAACAGGATCTGTTGGGGCGGTATGCGAATTGGAGTGGGTCTAGGGTTTCCAGGATGATGGTGTTGATGTGAGACATTACCAGCCTTTCACAGCACTTCATGGCTACGGACTTGAGTGCTACGGGTCTGTAGTCATTTAGGCAGGTTGCCTTCGTGTTCTTGGGCACAGGGACTATGGTGGTCTGCTTGAAACATGTTGGTATTACAGACTCAACCATGGACATGTTGAAAATGTCAGTGAAGACACCTGCCAGTTGGTCAGCACATGCACAGAGCACACGTCCTGGTAAACCATCTGGCCCCGCAGCCTTGTGAATGTTGACCTGTTTAAAGGTCTTACTCACGTCGGCTATGAAGAGCGTGATCACACAGTCGTCCGGAACAGCTGAAGCTCTCATGCATGCCTCGAAGTGAGCATGGAAGTGATTTAGCTCATCTGGTAGGCTTGTGCCACTGGGCAGCATGCAGCTGTGTTTCCCTTTGTAGTCTGTAATAGATTGCAAGCCCTGCCACATAAGACGAGTGTCCAATCTTAACCCTGTATTGACGCTTTGCCTGTTTGATGGTTCGTCCGAGGGCATAGCAGGATTTCTTATAAGCTTCTGGATTAGAGTCCCGCACCGTGAAAGCGGCAGCTCTACCATTTAGCTCAGTGCGAATGTTGTCTGTAATCCATGGCTAATGGTTGTGGTATGTACGTACAGTCACTGTGGGGACAACGTCCTTGATGCACTTATTGATAAAGCCACTGACTGATGTGGTGTACTCCTCAATGCCATCGGAAGAATCCCGGAACGTGTTCCAGTCTGTGATAGCAAAACAGTCCTGTAGTTTAACATCTGCTTCATCTAACCACTTTTTTGATAGACCGGATCACTGGTGCTTCCTGCTTTAATTTTTGCTTGTAAGCAGGAATCGGGAAGATAGAATTGTGGTCGGATTTACAAAATGGAGGGCAAGGGAGAGCTCTGTATGCGTCTCTGTGTGTGGAGTACAGGTGATCTACAATTTTTTCCCCTCTGTTTGCACATTTAACATGTTGATGGAAATGAGGTAGAACTGATTTAAGTTTCCCTGCATTAAAGTTTCCAGCTACTAGGAGCACCGCCTCTGGGTGAGTGGTTTCCTGTTTGCTTATTTCCTTATACAGCTGACTGAGTGCGGTCTTACTGCCAGCATCCATCTGTGGTGGTAAATATACAGCCACGGGTGGCTACTTTGAAGAATCTCAAATCTAAAATATATTTTGATTTGTTTAACACTTTTTTGGTTACTACATGATTCCATATGTGTTATTTCATAGTTTTGATATCTTCACTATTAAGGACACTTGAGAAACCTAAGAAAATGCACCAAGACAGAGTATCATAACAATGCCCATGACACTGTGGAGAACATGTGAACAAATACAATCTAAGTACTGTAGGCTACAGTATCAAAATACTGTTGTGTGCTTTAACAAAACAGTTTGTCAATGTGTGCATCTCTGCATCAACATCAATCAAATTAGAGCAATGACACATTGGCATATAGTTTATAGCACTGCAACCAAATATTCTCCCCAAACCATTTGTCTTTTTGCTGAGATTGTATTAATTTCATGCAATTTCTGTAACATAATTTGCACTTCTCTCCAAGGTAAATTGTTTATACGGAAATGGAATAGACCTAGACCTACTAAAGGCAAGACACAAAGGTTTGCAAGGACAATTTCTGCACTGGTGGACAGTCTGCTATAGAAAGTGTATACATATCACTATTTGTACATCCTGACACATCATTTAGGATTGGAGGTGTTAAAATGGTTAAAACGGTTTACCCCAGCTATAGTAAATTACACCCAAACCAACAACAAGTGTGTGCACTGATGACAGATTCTTAGACTTCAATATTTCTAGAGTTTGTTTCTGTCAAATACTGTACCGCCATCGAGTGCTCAATAAACGGCACCGTTTACAATAATGCAATGAAACGCAAACTGTTTTCTACGTACCTATCTAAACATAATATAATCTACAACAACTGAGGTATAGATACGTAGATTACACTGTCAATACATTGAGGGAAATGTATACGGTTAGTAGCAAACCAACTCTATTGACAGCTTGGGAAGGCAGATAGTTGAGTGCATTTTAACAGTGATTCCCGGTAGTCCTATCTAGGGGACGGATTACGATGCGCTCTTGAGACAATCTGGATAAGTATTTATGGACATGGTGTGGCGGGGATGTGTACGGGCAGTAGTTTATCTTCGAGCTCAGCATCTCGATTAAGGTCACAGACAGGTTACAGATCCGTCCTCATCAATTCCGATTGACTTTTCCATTGCGCAAGTCTCTTCAACTAAGAGACCTGACAAGTAATCAATCTGTCGTTCAATCAGCGTTATTTATCTGGGGTTTCCCGTAAGAGCAGACAGTGGAGTGGGATGGTAGTGAGTTTCCCGGTTGCAGTGACATAACGGTTTCTGGAGACATGCATAAAGGAATCAGACAGCTTTGTGTGCCATGGTGACAGATATGTTCAAAATCCACTCATTATTATTAGCATGGAATCAAATCATTTCATTTCAATACCAAACACGAGCTCTTATTCCCATAGGCCAATGTGTTTTTACTTTTTGAGTTTTTCTTTCCAACCTATGTCTGCCCCCTTGCAGCATATGCTATATCCAAGTTATTTTGTGCTGTTTATTCTCCTTGGAAAACATTTAGGAAAAATACCTTTAATCAGAATCAGTGTTTCACTTAATTGTCTCTGGTGAGCAGGCCAGGGAAAGGCATCAGGCATCAGGCATCACTCTTGTGATGGACCCACCCAGCACTTGTGATGGACACATCTCCTGGTTCTCCAAGGCACTGATGCAGATGTATCCAAAGATGGAGAAAGAGGACATGAGGGAGCCCCACAGCCAGGCAGTATCCATCACATGGACTGGCACCATGAAGTCCCCTGGCGGGGCCAGAGCTGAGGCCTCCTCCCTCAGTCTGTGGGAAGGAGGCTGGATCCCCCTGTCAGGACCACGTTGTCTAGGAGCAGCTGCCGCAGGTCTGCATCGTTCTCCAACATAGAGCTCACCAGAAGGCTGGGGATGCCTTTGGTCACCATGCGGAAATACCCTAGATGCAGTTGCACCCCTAAAAATTAAAAACATTTCTCATAAGAAACTAGCTCCCTGGTATACAGAAAATACCCGAGCTCTGAAGCAAGCTTCCAGAAAATTGGAACGGAAATGGTGCCACACCAAACTGGAAGTCTTCCGACTAGCTTGGAAAGACAGTACCGTGCAGTATCGAAGAGCCCTCACTGCTGCTCGATCATCCTATTTTTCCAACTTAATTGAGGAAAATAAGAACAATCCAAAATTTATTTTTGATACTGTCGCAAAGCTAACTAAAAAGCAGCATTCCCCAAGTGAGGATGGCTTTCACTTCAGCAGTAATAAATTCATGAACTTCTTTGAGGAAAAGATCATGATTATTAGAAAGCAAATTACAGACTCCTCTTTAAATCTGCATATTTCTTCAAAGCTCAGTTGTCCTGAGTCTGCACAACTCTGCCAGGACATAGGATCAAAAGAGACACTCAAGTGTTTTAGTACTATATCTCTTGACACAATGATGAAAATAATCATGGCTTCTAAACCTTCAAGCTGCATACTGGACCCTATTCCAACTAAACTACTGAAAGAGCTGCTTCCTGTGCTTGGCCCTCTTATGTTGAACAAAATAAACGGCTCTCTATCCACCGGATGTGTACGACACTCACTAAAAGTGGCAGTAATAAAGCCTCTCTTGAAAAAGCCAAACCTTGATGCAGAAAATATACAAAATTATCGGCCTATATCGAATCTTCCATTCCTCTCAAAATATTTAGAAAAAGCTGTTGCGGAGCAACTCACTGCCTTCCTGAAGACAAACAATGTATAGGAAATGTTTCAGTCTGGTTTTAGACCCCATCATAGCACTGAGACTGCACTTGTGAAGGTGGTAAATTACCGTTTAATGGCATCAGACCGAGGCTCTGCATCTGTCCTCGTGCTCCTAGCCCTTAGTGCTGCTTTTGATACCATTAATCACCACATTCTTTTGGAGAGATTGGAAACCCAAATTGGTCTACACGGACAAGTTCTCGCCTGGTTTAGATCTTATCTGTCGGAAAGATATCAGTTTGTCTCTGTGAATGGTTTGTCCTCTGAGAAATCAACTGTACCTTTCGGTGTTCCTCAAGGTTCCGTTTTAGGACCACTATTGTTTTCACTATATACTTTACCTCTTGGGGATGTCATTCGAAAACATAATGTTAACTTTCACTGCTATAAGGATGACACACAGCTGTACATTTCAATGAAACATGTTGAAGCCCCCAAATTGCCCTCGCTAGAAACATGTGTTTCAGACATAAGGAAGTTGATGGCTGCAAACTTTCTACTTTTTGACTCGGACAAAACAGAGATGCTTGTTCTAGGTCCCAAGAAACAAAGATATCTTCTGTTGAATCTGACAATTAATCTTGATGGTTGTACAGTCGTCTCAAATAAAACTGTGAAGGACCTCGGCGTTACTCTGGACCCTGATCTCTCTTTTGACGAACATATCAAGACTGTTTCAAGGACAGCTTTTTTCCACCTACGTAACATTGCAAAAATCTGAAACTTTCTGTCCAAAAATGATGCAGAAAAATGTATCCATGCTTTTGTTACTTCTAGGTTAGACTACTGCAATGCTCTACTTTCTGGCTACCCGGATAAAGCACTAAATAAACTTCAGTTAGTGCTAAATACGGCTGCTAGAATCCTGACTAGAACCAAAAAAAGTGATCATATTACTCCAGTGCTAGCCTCCCTACACTGGCTTCATGTTAAGGCAAGGGCTGATTTCAAGGTTTTACTGCTAACCAACAAAGCATTACATGGGCTTGCTCCTACCTATCTCTCTGATTTGGTCCTGCCGTACATACCTACACGTACGCTACTGTCACAAGACGCAGACCTCCTAATTGTCCCTAGAATTTCTAAGCAAACAGCTGGAGACAGGGCTTTCTCCTATAGAGCTCAATTTTTATGGAATGGTCTGCCTACCCATGTGAGAGACGCAGACTCGGTCTCAACCTTTAAGTCTTTACTGAAGACTCATCTCTTCAGTGGGTCATATGATTGAGTGTAGTCTGGCACAGGAGTGTGAAGGTAACAGGAAAGGCTCTGGAGCAACAAACCGCCCTTGCTGTCTCTGCCTGTCTGGTTCCCCTCTTTCCACTGGGATTCTCTGCCTCTAACCCTATTACAGGGGCTGAGTCTCTTTCATGCCATCCCTAGGAGGAGTGCGTCACTTGAGTGGGTTGAGTCACTGATGTGATATTCCTGTCTGGGTTGGCGCCCCCCCTTGGGTTGTGCCGTGGCGGAGATCTTTGTGGGCCTTGTCTTAGGATGGTAAGTTAGTGGTTGAAGATATCCCTCTAGTGGTGTGGGGGCTGTGCTTTGGCAAAGTGGGTGGGGTTATATCATTCCTGTTCTCTTCTTGTCCGGGGGTATCATCGGATGGGGCCACAGTGTCTCCTGACCCCTCCTGTCTCAGCCTCCACTAGTTAGGCTGCAGTAGTTTGGGGGGCTAGGGTCAGTTTGTTATATCTGGAGTACTTCTGTCTTATATGGTGTCCTGTGTGAATTTAAGTATGCTCTCTCTAATTCTCTCTTTCTTTCTCTCTCTCGGAGGACCTGAGCCCTAGGACCATGCCTCAGGACTACCTGGCATGATGACTCCTTGCTGTCCCCAGTCCACCTGGCCGTGCTGCTGCTCCAGTTTCAACTGTTCTGCCTGCGACTATGGAACCCTGACCTCTTCACCGGACGTGCTTCCTGTCCCAGACCTGCTGTTTTCAACTGTCTAGAGACAGCAGGAGCGGTAGAGATACTCTTAATGATCGGCTATGAAAAGCCAACTGACATTTACTCCTGAGGTGCTGACTTGCTGCACCCTCAACAACTACTGTGATTATTATTATTTGACCATGCTGGTCATTTATGAACATTTGAACATCTTGGCCATGTTCTGTTATAATCTTCACCCGGCACAGCCTGAAGAGGACTGGCCACCCCTCATAGCCTGGTTCCTCTCTAGGTTTCTTCCTAGGTTTTGGCCTTTCTAGTTTTTCCTAGCCAATTTTGGAAAATCGGTTAGGACATCTACTTTGTGCATTACACAAGTAATTTTTCCAATAATTGTTTACAGACAGATTATTTCACTTATAATTCATTGTATCACAATTCCAGTAGGTCAGAAGTTTACATACACTAAGTTGACTGTGCCATGAAACAGCTTGTAAAATTCCAGAAAATGATGTCATGGCTTCAGAAGCTTCTGATAGGCTAATTGACATAATTTGTGTCAATTGGAGCTGGACCTGTGGATGCATTTCAAGGCCTACTTTCAAATTCAGTGCTTCTTTGCCTGACATCATGGGAAAATCAAAAGAAATCAGCCAAGACCTCAGGAAAAAATGTGTAGACCTCCACAAGTCTGGTTCATCCTTGGAAGCAATTTCTAAACACCTGAAGGTACTATGTTCATCTGTGCAAACGATAGTATGCAAGTATAAACACCATGGGACCACGCAGAGATGAACGTACTTTGGTGCGAAAGTGCAAATCAATCCCAGAACAACAGCAAAGCACCTTGTGAAGATGCTGGAGGAAACAGGTACAAAAGTATCTATATCCACAGTAAAAAGAGTCCTTTATCAACATAACCTGAAAGGCCGCTCAGCAAGGAAGAAGCCATTGCTCTAAAACCGCCATTAAAAAGCCAGCCTACGGTTTGCAACTGCACATGGGGACAAAGATCGTACTTTCTGGAGAAATTCCCTCTGGTCTGATGAAACAAAAACAGAACTGTTTGGCCATAATGACCATCATTATGTTTGGAGGAAAAAGGGGGAGGCTTGCAAGCTGAAGAACACCATCCCAACCGTGAAGCACGGGGGCGGCAGCATCATGTTGTGGGGCTGCTTTGCTGAAGGAGGGACTGGTGCACTTCACAAAATAGATGACATCATGAGGGAGGAAAATTATGTGAATGTATTGAAGCAACATCTCAAGACATCAAACATAAAGCTTGGTCGCAAATGGGTCTTCCAAATGGACAATGACCCCAAGTATACTTCCAAAGTTGTGTCGAAATGGCTTAAGGACAACAAAGTCAAGGTATTGGAGTGGCCATCACAAAGCCCTGACCTCAATCCTACAGAAAATCTGTTGGCAGAACTGAAAAAGCATGTGCGAGCAAGGAGGACTATAAACCTGACTCAGTTACACCAGCTCTATCAGGAGGAATGGGCCAAAATTCTCCCAACTTATTGTGGGAAGCTTGTGGAAGGCTTCCTGAAATGTTTGACCCAAGGTAAACAATTTAAAGGCAATGCTACCAAATACTAATTGAGTGTATGTAAACTTCTGACCCACTGAGAATGTGATGAAATAAATAAAAGCTGAAATAAATCATTCTCTCTACTATTATTCTGACATTTCACATTCTTAAAATAAAGTGGTGATCCTAACTGACCTAAGACAGGGATTTTTTTCTCTGATTAAATGTCAGTAATTGTGAAAAACTGAGTTTAAATGGAGTTGGCTAAGGTGTATGTAAACTTCAGACTTCAACTGTATTGTCACGCCCTGACCTTAGTTATCTTTGTTTTCTTTGTTATTTTGGTTTGGTCAGGGTGTGACGAGGGTGGTTTGTTTAGTTTTTGAATTGTCTAGGGGTTTTTGTATGTCTATGGGTTTTTGTATGTCTAGGGGTTTATATGTCTATGGTTGCCTGGATTGGTTCTCAATCAGAGGCAGCTGTTTATCGGTCTCCTCCATATGACAACCGTGACATGTATATTTATAATATTGAATTCTGTTGTGGTCAGATAAAGCAGCCATTGCAAATCTACTTATCAGGGCAACATTTGAATTGGGAAGCATACCGATCATGTGCCATGGTGAAACAACTTTGATGGGCTTCAACTCAGGTGCCACAGTCTTCCTCTCAAACCTTTGGCAGGCTAGATAGGGTACTGACCTTTCTGCAAAAAGTGTGTGCTCTCTGATATGACATTAATTGAAATCATAATCATTTCAGATAATATAGAATGTGATTGATAAACAAAAGTTTATTTCACTTGCCCAGCTGTCCACTTCCTTGACAGTTCACTGTCAGAAGAAGCGTAGGTTGATTTTGGCAATCATGCGCTACACTCCGAAATGGCCAGCATGCATCTCGGTCAACACGGCCTCTTTCTCCTCCTTAGTAAAAATCACCCTCCTGTATGGCTGGCCATCCTTCCCCTGTAGGTAGATATGATTGCCTAACAAGTTGGAAGAGAAGAGTTGTTGAAATACTAAAGTTTAAGTGCAATTGCACTGCTGTCTTTCTCTCTCTGTTTCTCTCTCCATCTCTCTCTCTGTCTGTCTTCCAGTATTTCCCCCCTGAATTGTGAATTTCTCTGAATGCTGCACCTCTTGTCGAGATCAGTGGTGTCTTCATAATACTTTGCCTGGTTGGAAAGATAAAATAAAATCTCCCCGAGGGATGCCATTAAAGTGCAAGCTACATACAACCAGCTACGATAACAGTGACAACTAACGTTAGCCAAATAAAATTGTCTGGGTAGCTGGCTGGCTGACAAGACAGGCTGATGTAAGTAATTACAGTAGCAAGCAACGTCAATCTAAAAACAGCTTAAATGATTTATTCCTATTAAACAATATTGACTTATATGAAGACAAATATATAAATATACATTCTCTTTCCATTCTGAAGCAGCAGGTAGTCAGCAGGTTGGGACCGTCAAAAACACCCTCTTTGGAGAGAAATTCTGAGGTAATAATTTTGCTCAGACTGAGCGAGCTTTTATGCAGTGAAATAGAACTAGAGCTGCCAGCATCCTCCTTCCTTTGCGACCGCTACGAGTTAAAATAGAGCCAAGCAACAGCATAATACTCTTTGGTTCATAATGTAATCCGGTCAGCAACAGAAGCTAGAACTCATTGAATTCCATTGTGACGCAGAGAGGGGCACTATTTGGCCGTGGGGACACTATTTGGCATGACAGGCCCCCGGATAAGATATACGATATACAATGAGTGTACAAAACATTAGGAACACCTTCCTAATATTGAGTTGCACCTCTACAACTCTCCTTCCGTGGCTTCCAACTGCTCTATAATACAAGTAAAACTAAATGGATGCTCTTCAACCGATCGCTGCCTGCATCTGCCCACCCGTCCAGCATCACTAGTCTGGACGGTTCTGACTTAGAATATGTGGACAACTACAAATACCTAGGTGTCTGGTTAGACTGTAAACTCTCCTTCCAGACTCACATAAAACATCTCCAATCCAAAGTTAAATTTATTTCTCAACAAAGCATCCTTCACTCATGCTGCCAAACATACCCTCGTAAAGCTGACCATCTTACCGATCCTCGACTCTGGCGATGTCATTTACAAAATAGCCTCCAACACCCTACTCAACAAATAGGATGCCGTCTATCACAGTGCCATCCTTTTTGTCACCAAAGCTCCATATACTACCCACCACTGCGACCTGCACGCTCTCATTGGCTGGCCCTCGCTTCATACTCGTCGCCAAACCCATTGGCTCCAGGTCATCTACAAGACCCTGCTGGGTAAAGTCCCGCCGTATCTCTGCTCGCTGATCACCATAGCGGCACCCACCCGTAGCACGAGTTCCAGCAGGTATATCTCACTTGTCACCCCCAAAGCCAATTCCTCCTTTGGCTACCTCTCCTTCCAGTTCTCTGCTGCCAATGACTGGAACGAACTACAAAAATCTCTGAAACTGGAAACACTTATCTCCCTCACTAGCTTTAAACACCAGCTGTCAGAGCAGCTCACAGATCGCTGCACCTGTACATAGCCCATCTATCAATAGCCCAAACAACTACCTCTTCCCCTACTGTATTTATTTATTTATTTATTTTGCTCCTATGCACCCCAGTACTTCTACTTTGCACACTCATCTACTGTCAAATCTACCATTCCAGTGTTTTAATTGCTATATTGTATTTACTTCGCCACCATGGTCTATTTATTGCCTCCCTTATCTCACCTCATTTGCTCACATTGTATATAGACTTATTTTTCTACTGTATTATTGACTGTATGTTTGTTTTACTCCATGTGTAACTCTGTGTTGTTATATGTGTCAAACTGCTTTGCTTTATCTTGGCTAGGTTGCAGTTGTAAATGAGAACTTGTTCTCAACTTGCCTACCTGGTTAAATAAAGGTTAAATAAATAAATAAATAAATAAAAATACAAGGCATTGAAAGCATTCCACAAGGATGCTGGCCCATGTTGACTCCAATGCTTCACACAGTTGTCAGAAGTTGGCTGGATGTCCTTCGGGTGGTAAACTAGAAATGTTTATCCAGAAGCGACGCTCCTAGTGACCGGGAACTTTAATGCAGGCAAACTGAAATCCGTTTTACCTCATTTCTACCACATGTGCAACCAGAGGATAAAAAAGTCTAGACCACCTTTACTCCACACACAGATATGCGTACAAAGCTCTCGCTCGCCCTCCCTTTGGCAAATCTGCACAATAGTTCTATCATCTGCTTACAAGCAAAAACAAAAGCAGGAAGAACCAGTCACTCGCCTCAATACAAAAGTGGTCAGATGATTCTGATGCTAAGCTACATGACTGTTTTGCTAGCACAGACTGGAATATGTTCTGGGATTCACCCGATGGCATTGAGGAGTATACCATCGGATTCATCAATATGTTGTCCCCATAGTGACTGTACATGCGTATCCCAACCAGAAGCCATGGATTACAGGTAACATCAGCACCGAGCTAAAGGCTAGAGCTGCCGCTTTCAAGGAGCTTGACACTAATCTGGATGCTTATAAGAAATCCCGCTATGCCCTCAGACGAACTATCAAACAAAGTGTCAATACAGGACTAAGATTGAATCCTACTACACCGGCTCTGATGTTCATCGGATGTGGCAGGGATTGCAAACTATTATGGACTATAAAGGGAAACCCAGCCGCGAGCTGCCCAGTGATGGGAGCCTACCAGACAAGCTAAATGCCTTTTATGCTGGCTTTGTGGCAAGCAACACTGAAGCATGCATGAGAGCACCAGCTGTTCTGGATGACTGTGTGATCACACTCTCCGTAACCGATGTGCGTAAGACCTTTAAACAGGTCAACATTCACAAGGCTGCAGGGTCAGACGAATTATCAGGACTTGTACTGCATGCAAGGACCAACTGTCAAGTGTTTTCAATGACATTTTCAAACTCTCTCTGACCGACTCTGTAATACCTACATGTTTCAAGCAGACCACCATAGTCCCTGTGCCCAAGAACGCGAAGGTAACCTGCCTAAATGACTACCTCCCGTAGCGCTCACGTGTGTAACCACAAAGTGCTTTGACAGGCTGGTCATGGCTCACATCAACACCATCATCCCTGAAACCCTAGACCGACTCCAATTTGCACACATTCCCAACAGATCCACAGATGATGCTATCTTAATTGCACTCCACACTGCCCTTTCCCACCTGGACAAAAGGAACATGTACGTGAGTATGCTGTTCATTGACTACAGCTCAGCGTTCAACACCATAGTGCCCACAAAGCTCATCACTAAGCTAAGGACCCTGTGACTAAATACCTCCCTCTGCAACTGGATCATGGACTTCCTGATGGGCCGCCCCCCAGGTGGAAAGGTCAGGCAACAACACATCTGCCACGCTGACTTAGTCCCCTCCTGTACTCCCTGTTCACCCACGACTGCGTGGCCAAGCACAACTCCAACACCATCATTAAGTTTGCTAACACCACAACGGTGCAAGGCCTGATCACCGTCAATGATAAAACAGTCTATAGGGAGGAGGTCAGAGACCTGGCAGTGTGGTGCCAGGACAACAACCTCTCCCTCAACATCAGCAAGACAAAGGAGCTGATTGTGGACTACAGGAGAGGGAGGGCCGAACACACCCCCTTTCACATTGACGGGTTGTAGTGGAGTGGGTCGAGAACTTCAAATTATTTGCTGTCCAAACTATCATGGTCCAAACACACAAAGACACCTAATTCCTCCTCAGGAGACTGAAAGGATTTGGCATGGGTCCACAGATCCTCAAAAAGTTACACAACTACACCATCGAGAGCATTCTGACGGGTTGCATTACCACCTGGTATGGCAACTGCTCGGCATCCGACCATAAGGCACTACAGAGGGTAGTGTGTACGGCCCTGTACATCACCGGGGCCAAACTTCCTGCCATCCAGGACCTCTTTAATAGGCGTGTCAAAGGAAGGCCCAAAATATTGTTAAAGACTCCAGCCACCCAAGTCATAGACTGTTCTCTCTGCTACCGCATGGCAAGCGGTACAGGAGCACCGGGTCCAGGTCCAAAATGCTCTTTAACAGATTCTACCCCCGAGCCTTAAGACTGCTGAACAATTGCTCAAATGGCTACCTGGACTATTTGCGTTGATCCCCTCCCACCCTCTTTCGTTTGATTATTATTTATGCATAGTCACTTTAGCCCTACCTACATGTACATATTATCAAAATTAAATTGACTAACCTGTACCCCCACTCATTGACTCTGTATATACCCCCTGTATATAGCCTCATTATTGTTATTTTATTGTGTTACTTTTTTTACTGTAGTTTATTTAGTAAATATTTTCTTAACTCCCATTTTCTTAAAACTGCATTGTTGGTTAAGGGCTTGTAAGTACGCATTTCATGGTAAGGCCTACACCTGTTTTATTCGGTGCATGTGACAAATACAATTTGATTCGATTTGACCATTCTTGATACACACGGGAAACTGTTGAGTGTGGAAAAACTCAGCAGCGTTGCAGTTCTTGCAGTTCACTCAAACTGGTGCACCTGGCACCTACTACCATACAGTACACAATCCATGTCTCAAGACTTAAAAATACTTCTCCTCCCCTTCATTTAAACTGACTGAAATGGATTTAATTACGTGACATCAATAAGGGATCATTCTGTAGCTTTCACCTGGATTTACCTGGTCAGTTTATGTCATGGAAAGAGCATAGGTGTTTTGTACAAACAGTGTATATAAAACACAGGAAAATGACGTTTTTGACTGCACTGGTTATTTACAGCACTTTATGTTGGTATTTCCTTTGTTTTGGCAGTAATTTTTTATTGACGGTGCACGTATAGTCCCAAAGCCAGAAAATCTGCCAATCACAATACTGCAAAGCATTATTGAAAAAAATGGGTCAATCATTCACAGGGCTTTTACTTCAATAATTTAAACCTGGATACCAGTTCCTCTGCACAATGCAGTAGGGAAGTATTGCAGGTAGGAATACTGGGATATAGTCTGACTTGTTTTTTTTCTCTTTTTGTCATGGTTCCTCCTGGGCTTCAGGTTTGGAAATGGATACTATTTGCCTGCTTTCACTGGCTTTGTGTCTGTCAAGAAACTCCAAGGCCGTAAGTAAATCTGCACAGTCATAAAGTTAGAATTGAGTAATCAGATTTATTGCGTCTCATCTTGGTGTAACGTTCTCTCAGTCAGAGAGCAGATTAAGAGCTGTTTTTCATCGACCCTTTCTGCAGGCATTTCTTCTGTCGATTTCACCTACGTAGCCTCTCATTTTGTACTGATTTTCCTGTCTGTTTGTTGGTTTGTGCATGTGTGTGTGTGTGTGTGTGTGTGTGTGTGTGTGTGTGTGTGTGTGTGTGTGTGTATGTTCTCTGTAGGGTTTACATGGTAGCCATTCCTGCAGTAATCCAGGCAGGCTCAGAGGCCAAGCTTTGTGCCAGCCTTCTGCAGCCCAACGAGACCCTGGTAATGACCATATCTCTGATCGCCAATGAACAGAACAAAATACTTCTCCAGGAGAGTTCTGACCAAGAGTTTCACCGCTGCTTCCAGTTTCAGGTCAGCCCAACACTGGTCGACATCCAGAACCATTCAATAAGAGTGTACTTTCTCTGCTTTGTGATGCATCTCTTAATTTTGTAATACCTGGTTATGTAATACCAGGTTATTTTATGGGAAATATCAATGTGGTGGATTACCACTCCACAAATTTCTTGTTAACAATCTATAGTTTTGGAAAGTCGGTTAGGACATCTACTTTGTGCATGACAAGTCATTTTTCCAAAAATTGTTTACAAACAGAATATTTCACTTATAATTCACTAAAACACAATTACAGTAGGTCAGAGGTTTACATACACTAAGTTGACTGTGCCATTAAACAGCTTGGAAAATTCCGGAAAATGATGTCATGGCTTTAGAAGTTTCCGATAGGCTAATTGATATCATTTGAGTCAATTGGAGGTATACCTGTGGATATATTTCCAAGGCCTACCTTCAAACTGAGGTGCCTCTTTGCTTGACGTCATGGGAAAATCAAAAGAAATCAGCCAAGACCTCAGAAAAAAAATTGTAGACCTCCACACGTCTGTTTCATCTTTGGGAGCAATTTCTAAACGCCTGAGGTACCATGTTCATCTATACAAACGATAGTACGCAAGTATAAACACCATGGGACCACAGCCGTCACACCGCTCAGGAAGGAGACGCGTCTCCTAGAGATGATTTGTGAAAAGTGCAAATCAATCCCAGAACAACGGCAAAGGACCTTGTGGAGATGCTGGAGGAAACAGGTACAAAAGTATCTATATCCACAGTAAAACGAGTCCTATATCAACATAACCTGAAAGGCCGCTCAGCAAGGAAGAAGCCACTGCTCCAAAACCGCCATAAAAAAAGCCAGCAGTTTGCAACTGCACATGGGGACAAAGATCGTACTTTTTGGAGAAATGTCCTCTGGTCTGATGAAACAAAAATAGAACTGTTTGACCATTGTTATGTTTGGAGGAAAAAGGGGGAGGCTTGCAAGTCGAAGAACACCATCTCAACCGTGAAGCATGGGGGCGGCAGCATCATGTTGTGGGGCTGCTTTGCTGCAGTAAGGACTGGTGCACTTCACAAAATAGATGGCATCATGAGGATAGAAAATTATGTGGATGGAAAATTATGTGGATATATTGAAGCAACATCTCAAGACATCAGTCAGGAAGTTAAAGCTTGGTCGCAAATGGGTCTTCCAAATGGACAATGACCCCAAGCATACTTCCAAAGTTGTGTCGAAATGGCTTAAAGACAACAAAGTCAAGGTATTGGAGTGGCCATCACAAAGCCCTGACCTCAATCCTACAGACAATTTGTTGGCAGAACTGAAAAAGCATGTGCGAGCAAGGAGGACTAGTAACCTAGCTAGTTACACTAGCTCTGTCAGGAGGAATAGGCCAAAATTCACCCAACTTATCGTGGGAAGCTTGTGGAAGGCTACCTGAAACGTTTGACCCAAGTTAAACCATTTAAAGGCAATGCTACCAAATACTAATTGAGAGTATATAAACTTCTGACCCACTGAGAATGTGATGAAATAAATAAAAGCTGAAATAAATCATTCTCTCTACTATTATTCTGACATTTCACATTCTTAAAGTAAAGTGGTGATCCTAACTGACCTAAGAAAGGGAATTTTTACTAGGATTAAACATCAGAAATGGTGAAAAACTTACTTCAAATGTATTTGGCTAAGGTGTATGTAAACTTCTGACTTCAACTGTATATATCACTTAGCAGAAACTTTTATCCAAAGCAACTCACAATAGCCTATGTGATCGCTGCAGAAATTGAACCCCCAACCTTGCCTTTGCAAGCAGCATGGTCTTACCAACTGAGCCACACAGGACCACAGTATGGTATCATATGTTATTGGTACATTAGTTAATCAGTGTTGCTCTCTGTCTCCCTTTCAGGCCCCTCATGTGGAGAGTGACGAAGTGCAACATTTTAAGGTGAAGGTTCAAGGTGAAACGTTTCTATCCACAGAGGAGAAAAAGGTCATGATCAAACCCTACAGCCCGATGACATTCGTCCAAACGGATAAACCAATCTACAACCCCGGACAAACAGGTAGATTTACACAAGACCAGTAGTCTACAAAATTAGTCTGCTTGCTAAGAAACAGGACAATTAGGTGGTATCATGTTTCTATGGTGGTTTGCTCTGTCATCACAAACAGGACCATCAGGTGCAGATTAAAAAAAACATCTGTTGTGGGTTGAATATTTACACTGTAATGGTGTTTGAACTGTCATACCACATGTTATAAGGCGTTCCTTTCCTGGACATTATCATTGGATATCGAAAATGTAAATATTTTCGAACTTATCTGCAATTGATTTTAAATGGGGCCTTATTACCAACGGTTGTACATTTTATCCAGAGTAACTATAAATAGTTTGTCTTCTGAAATTCTCATTGAGTCTTGTTTTCTTACAGTGAATTTTAGAGTCATCACCTTGGATACCAATTTTAGCCCTGTCAATCAGCTGGTGAGTGTTGAAAATGTAAAACATTAAATATTGAAAACAATGACCTATTTGGTCTTCATTTAGATCGGTATCTCCACTATTTCAAATAAAAAGACAGATACAGAAGTATCACAACATCATAATAATGTGTTACAGACATAGCAATCATGTATTATGTAACACTATGTACTGAAGTGTTGTCCAACCAGCCAGAAAATATTTTGGGTATTCTAACCCTAACCTTTCTCACATTGAAACTTCATTGGGAGAAAGTATGTTTGATATGCTTTTAATAATTGTATCACAAACCAGTGCCTCTTTTAGACCTTGGAAGACACTATGATCCATGATCCGTACGTGACACAGACAACATATTGGTGTCGTTATCCTCCGTATAGTGTTATTTAAAAGGAGTATGTCTAGATTCTGAACAAAAATACTTGACATTATTTAATTCAACAATAAAAATATTAATATGAATATCTCAAAAGTACCCTTTTTGATGTTATTCGTTTAAAAAAATCGGAATATTTTTTACTCGCCGAATACATTTACATGTTTATCTTTATTTACAATCTGTAGAAACTATGAGAATAGAAAGGTTCGGAACTTTTCTGAAGCATCACAGCACAGTTGAAAAATATATGGCAAACAGAAATCTAATATGGATGGTGTTAATAGCTGGATGACAAGATAACAAGATAACAAATGTAAAATGTACTGTGTCTGCAAAATGTACATAGGCTCAGAACTTTTGTGAAATAGCACAGTTAAAAATATATGGCAAATAGATATCAAACTGGATGGACATCAGAAATATATGGGAGAGGTGGAAGTTAGAGGAAGGCCAGGACTAAAAACAAACAAAATAAAACTATTGTAAAATAGATTGTGTCTGTAAAATGTATATAGTATGTATAAGCTGGAACTATTATATATATTTATTTCACCTTTATTTAACCAGGTAGGCCAGGGAAGAACAAGTTCTCATTTACAATTGCGACCTGGCCAAGATAAAGCAAAGCAGTGCGACAAAAACAACAACACAGAGTTAAACATGGTTAAACAAACGTACAGTCAATAAAACAATAGAAAAATCTATATATTGTACAGTGTGTGCAAATATAGTAAGTTTATGGAGGTAAGGCAATAAATAGGTCATAGTGGCGAAATAATTACAATTTAGCATTAACACTGAAGTGATAGATGTGCCGATGATAATGTGCAAGCAGAGATACTAGGGTGCAAAAGAGCAAAAATAAATAACAATGTGGGGATTATGTAGTTGGGTTGGCTATTTACAGATGGGCTGTGTACAGATGCAGTGATCGGCAAGCTGCTCTGGCAGCTGATGTTAAAGTTAGTGAGGGAGATATAAGTCTACAGCTTCAGTGATTTTTGCAATTAGTTCCAGTCATTGGCTGCAGAGAACTGGAAGGAAAGGCGGCCAAAGAGGAGTGGGCTTTGGCGATGACCAGTGAAATAAACCTGCTGGAGCGCATGCTACAGGTGGGTGTTGCTATGGTGACCAGTGAGCTGAGATAAGGGTGGGCTTTACCTAGCAAAGACTTATAGATGACCTGGAGCCAGTGGGTTTGGCGACAAATATGAAGCGAGGGCCAGCTAACGAGAGCGTACAGGTCGCAGTGATGGGTAGTGTATGGGGCTTTGGTGACAAAACGGATGACATTGTGATAGACATAATCTAATTTGCTGAGTATAGTGTTGGAGGCTGTTTTGTAAATGACATTGCTGAAGTCAAGGATTGGCAGGATAGTCAGTTTTACGAGGGTATGTTTAGCAGCATGAGTGAAGGAGGCTTTGTTGTGAAATAGGAAGCTTATTCTAAATGTAATTTTGGAATGGAGATGCTTAATGTGAGTCTGGAAGAAGAGTTTACAGTCTAACCAGATACCTAGCTATTTGTAGTTGTCCACATATTCTAAGTCAGAACTGTCCAGAGTAGTGATGGTAGTCAGGCGGGCAGGTGCGGGCAGCAATCGGTTGAAAAGCATGCATTTAGTTTTACTAGCATTTAAGAGCAGTTGGAGGCCATGGAAGGAGTGTTGTATGGCATTGAAGCTCGTCTGGAGGTGAGTTAACAGAGTGTCCAAAGAAGTGCCAGAGTATACAGAATGGTGTCGTCTGCGTAGAGGTGGATCAGAAAATCACCAGCAGCAAGAGCGACATCATTGATATATACAGAGAAAAGAATCGGCCCGAGAATTGAACCCTGCGGCACCACCATAGAGACTGCCAGTGGTCCGGATTTGACACACTGAACTCTATTTAAGAAGTGTTGGTGAATCAGGTGAGGCAGTCATTTGAGAAACCAAGGCTGTTGAGTCTGCCAAAATAATGCAGTGATTGGCAGAGTCGAAAGCCTTGGCCAGGTTGATGAAGATGGCTGCACAGTACTGTCTTTTATTCATGACGGTTATGATATCGTTTAGGACCTTGAGCGTGGCTGAGGTGCACCCATGACCAGTTCGGAAACCATATTGCATACCGGAGAAGGTACGGTGGGATTCTAAATGGTCGGTGACCTGTTCGTTAACTGGGCTTTCGAAGACTTTAGAAAGGCAGGGCAGGATAGTTATAGGTCTATAACAGTTTGGGTCTAGAGTGTCTCCCCCTTTGAAGAGGGGGATGACTGCGGCAGTGTTCCAATCTTTAGGGATCTCAGACGATACGAAAGAGAGGTTGAACAGGCTAGTAAGTTGGGGGAGTTGCTGCAGGGGGTGCAGAGTCTTAGCCAGGTGGAAAGCATGGCCAGCCATAGAAAAATGCTTATTGAAATTCTCTATTATCGTAGATTTATCGGTGGTGACAGTGCTTCCTAGCCTCAATGCAGTGGGCAGCTGGAAGGATGTGCTCTTATTCTCCATGGACTTTAGTGTCCCAAAACCTTTGGGAATTTGTGCTACAGGATGCAAATTTCTGTTTGAAAAAGCTAGCCTTTACTTTCCTAACTGACTGTGTATATTGGTTCCTGACTTCCCTGAAAAGTTGCATGTCGCGGGCTATTCAATGCTAATGCAGTACGCCACATGATGTTTTTGTGCTGGTCAAGGGCAATCAAGTCTGGAGTGAACCAAGGGCTATATCTGTTTTTAGTTCTACATTTTTTGAATGGGAGATGCTTATTTAAGATGGTGAGGAAAGTACATTTAAAGAATAACCAGGCATCCTCTACTGACGGGATGAGGTCAATATCATTCCAGGATACCTGGGCCAGGTCGATTAGAAAGATCTGTTTGCTGAAGTGTTTTAGGGAGCGTTTGACAGTGATGAGGGGTGATCGTTTGACCTCAGGCAATGAGGCAGTGATCACTGAGATCCTTGTTGAAGACAGCAGAGGTGTATTTAGAGCTCAGGTTGGTCAGGATGATATCTATGATGGCGCCCATGTTTATGGATTTGAGGTTATACCTGGTAGGTTCCTTGATCATTTGTGTGAGATTGAGGGCATCTAGCTTAAATTGTAGGATGGCAGGGATGTTAAGCATATCCCAGTTTAGGTCACCTAACAGTACGAACTCTGAAGATAAATGGGGGGCAATCAATTCTCATATGGAGTCCAGGGTACAACTGGGGGCTGAGGGGGGTCTATAGCAAGTGGCAACAGTGAGAGACTTATTTCTGGAAAGGTGAATTTTTCAAGGTAGAAGCTCGAACTATTTGGGCACAGACCTGGATAGCATGACAGAACTCTGCAGACTATCTCTGCAGTAGATTGTGACCCCGCCCCTTTTGGCAGTTCTATCTTGGTAGAAAATGTTGTAGTTGGGGATGAAAATGTCAGAATTTTTGGTGGCCTTGCTAAGCCAGGATTCAGACACGGCTAGGACATCAGGGTTGGTGGAGTGTGCTAAAGCAGTAAATAAAACAAACTTAGAGAGGAGGCTTCTGATGTTAACATGCATGAAACCAAGGCTTTAACGGTTACAGAAGTCAACAAACGATAGCATCTGGGGAATAGTTGTGGTACTGGAGTCTACAGGGCCTGGGTTAACCTATACATCACTAGAGGAACAGATGCTTCACGGTTCGGATGGTGTTCTTGGGGTTGTACTCATCCTTCTTCATCCTCCAAACACGGCGAGTGGAGTTTAGACCAAAAAGCTCTATTTTTGTCTCATCAGACCACATGACCTTCTCCCATTCCTCCTGTCGTGTCTTTGGCTATGCCGGATTAAGTGATATGACATGCTATTCTATAAAATAATTTCTCCGTAATTAATATTACCTGATTGAGCTAATCATGTAAATGTAATTAACTAGAGAGTCGGGGCACCACGAAATAACATTTATAGAGCTGTTATCTTCCGAATAAACTCTTAAAGACCTAGTAATATTTTACATCAATAGCTGTCAATATCAATCGTCACCTTAATTCAGTCTCATCTGAAAGTTGTAAATTCTTGGTTATCTTCACGAACCCTGGCTAACAAGTTGAATCAGAAATACCAAATTGGGTTTAATTATTTATTTACTAAATACCTAACTAATCACATAGAAATACACATACACATAATTAATCATAACTTGATTACAAATTACGTAATATAGGAAAACGTCCCTAGCGGGCGGAACAGATATGACAGCTTGTTACACAAAAGAAAAGGGGCTGGGTTTGAGTGAAAGAGCGGGAAGACTGAGGAATAAAGGGCGAAGCTGTGCTATCGTAAATACAGTATCTTATGCATTCTAAATTACAGCCCATTTGGGAAAGGAAAATGCAATAAATATTTACTCTGAGCTGCGCTTCGGTAGGTTGGTTATAGATGGATGGCCGTGTTGCCATACCGAGTCCTTTGTCCTTTGAAGAATGTCTCTGGTGGTCAATTGGATACGTTGTAGTAAGGTCGTTGTGTGGTAGACGGGATACTCTGTCTGTTTTTATTTATTTAACCTTTATTTAACCAGGAAGGGCTCATTGAGATTAAAATCTCTTTTTCAAGAGCACCCTGGCCAAGATAGGCAGCACCAAGTCATTCCAGACAGACAACATGAAAAACTACAAGTAATCGAGTAAAAACCATTGTATTCACAAGAGTATAAAACAGCAAATTAAAAACATTGACAGGTCAGGGAATCAGCCTCAAAATCCTTCATCAGTGATTTAAAAACACCAATTGGGACAAGTTCTTCCAGTTGAAAGTATTTTGTAAGTTGCGATGGCGCAGAGTACATAAAAGCCCTTTTACCAAATTCAGTTCGGACATTTGGAACAGTTAGCAGGATAAAGTCCAGCGAACTAAGAGAGTTCCTTCCTAACTTGCATTTGCAGCTGCTGTTGCTAACTCAACGGCTAGGAGGTATCACTTCTGTAGTGAATAAGAGTTCAAAGTTCATACCATTCGCAACCAAAGCTCACGCTGATGTTGGCTTCGTTCTGTAGTTATTATCTGAACCATTCTGACTTCGGACCGTCGTCCTCACATCCTCGGAACAGGAGGTTACATTGTCATCAAGGCTTTATATAGGAAGGGAGAGGAGGGCGTGTTTTAAAAGTTTTATAGCCCATGTCCCTTCACAGGGGCAGGCCACTGATTGAGCATAGCCCTAACCTTATGAAAACCCAAATCTCACATTTTAGAAGCTAAAATCACATTTCATCCCATCACGAATCATTTCATATTCAAACATTTAAATTGAACAACAATTCCACGTGTTTTTGTTTTAGATTCCGTTTCTCACTGTTGAAGTGTACCTATGATAAAAATTACAGACCTCTACATGCTTTGTAAGTGGGAAACCTGCAAAATCGGCAGTGTATCAAATACTTGTTCTCCCCACTGAATATATATATATATATATATATATATATATATATATACAGTTGAAGTCGGTTTTTTACATACTGACCGAAGACAGGGATTTTTTCTCTGATTAAATCAAATGTCAGGAATTGTGAAAAACTGAGTTTCAATGTATTTGGCTAAGGTGTTTGTGTTTGTAAACTTCCAACTTCAACTGTATATATATATATATATATGTACATTTACATGTCCTACATGTCCTGGAATTTGACTAAAATGGTGCTGCCACAATAAGAATATACAGACAGACAATAAACAGGATATACAGACAACTTATGTAGAAGCAGAGTTTTACACAAACCCACATGCGGTATGTACACTATTTACCAGTGGATGCTGCTGTGGGGAGAACGGCTCATAATAATGACTGGAACGGAGCAAATGGAATGGCGTCAAACACATAGAAACTATTCCACTAATCCCCTCCAGGGATCACCATGAGCCCGTCCTCCCCAATTAAGGTGCAACCAACCTCCTGTGCTATGTACACTGTAGTATAACTACAAGGTTCACTATAAAAACATAGCTACAGAAATGATGTATGTAGGGATGTATAAATATATGAAGCATTTACAGGATTTTTTTTTTTTTACCGTTATTTTACCAGCTAAGTTGACTGAGAACACGTTCTCATTTACAGCAACGACCTGGGGAATAGTTACAGGGGAGAGGAGGGGTGTAACGGTTTTCTAGTGGTGATGAAGGAGAGTCGGACCAAACTGCAGCGTGTCGATTGCGATCCATATTTATTAAACAAAACGTAAACACGACTAAACACTAAAAAACAATAAACGTAATGAAAACCGAAAACAGCCTATCTAGTGCAAACTAACAGAGAGTACAAGTAAGACACTAAGGACAATCACCCACGACAAACTCAAAGAATATGGCTGCCTAAATATGGTTCCCAATCAGAGACAACGATAAGCACCTGCCTCTGATTGAGAACCACTCCAGACAGCCATAGACCTTGCTAGACAACCCACTAAGCTACAATCCCAATACCACCACCAAAACCCCAAGACAAACACACCACAATTACAAAAACCCCATGCCACACCCTGGCCTGACCAAATACATAAAGATAAACACAAAATACTTTGACCAGGGCGTGACAGAACCCCCTAAGGTGCGGACTCCCGAACGCACCTCAAAACAATAGGGAGGGTCCGGGTGGGCGTCTGTCCATGGTGGCGGCTCCGGCGCGGGACGTGGACCCCACTCCTTTAATGTCTTAGTCCCCTCTCCCTTCGTCCCTGGATAGTCCACCCTCGCCGCCGACCATGGCCTAGTAGTCCCCACCCAGAACCCCACTGGACTGAG
This sequence comes from Oncorhynchus tshawytscha, assembly GCF_018296145.1. Lineage (NCBI taxonomy): Eukaryota > Metazoa > Chordata > Actinopteri > Salmoniformes > Salmonidae > Oncorhynchus > Oncorhynchus tshawytscha. Next base: position 58,963,169 of record NC_056441.1, read on the forward strand.
GAGCAGATCGGGACTGAAGGACAGCTCGGGACCGAGGCAGCTCGGGACTGAGGGGAAGCTCGGGAGTGAGAGAAAGCTCAGGAGTGAGAGAAAGCTCAGGAGTGAGAGGAAGCTCAGGAGTGAGAGAAAGCTCAGGAGTGAGAGGAAGCTCAGGAGTGAGAGGAAGCTCAGGAGTGAGAGGAAGCTCAGGAGTGAGAGGAAGCTCAGGAGTGAGAGGAAGCTCAGGAGTGAGAGGAAGCTCAGGAGTGAGAGGAAGCTCAGGCAGGTAGATAGATCTACCAGCTCCTGGCTGGCTGGTGGTTTCAGCAGATCCTGGCTGACTGGCAGATCCTGGCTGACTGGCAGATCTGGAAGAGTCTGGCTGACTGGCAGATCTGGCGGCGCTGGGCAGACTGGCGGCGCTGGGCAGACTGGCGGCGCTGGGCAGACTGGCGGCGCTGGGCAGACTGACGACGCTGGGCAGACTGACGACGCTGGGCAGACTGGCGGTGCTGGGCAGACTGGCGATGCTGGGCAGACTGACGACGCTGGGCAGACTGACGGCGCTGGGCAGACTGGCGACGCTGGGCAGACTGGGGGCACTGGCGGCGCTGGGCAGACTGGCGGCACTAGCTGCTCCATATAGGCTGACAGCTCTGGCGGCTTCTTACAGACTGACCGCTCTGGCGGCTCCGTGCTGACTGGCAGCTCCTTGCAGACTGGCAGCTCCTTGCAGACTGACAGCTCCGTGCAGACTGACAGCTCCGTGCAGACTGACAGCTCCATGCAGACTGGCAGCTCCATGCAGACTGGCGGCTCCATGCAGACTGGCTGCTCTATGCAGACTGACATCTCTGGCTGCTTCATGCAGACTGGCATCTCTGGCTGCTCCATGTAGACTGGCTGCTTCATGCAGACTGGCAGCTCGGGCTGCTTCATGTAGACTGACAGCTCTGGCTGCTCCATGCGGACTGACAGCTCTGGCTGCTCCATGTAGACTGACTGCTTCATGCAGACTGGCAGCTCGGGCTGCTTCATGTAGACTGACAGCTCTGGCTGCTCCATGCAGACTGACAGCTCTGACTGTTCCATGCAGACTGACATCTCTGGCTGCTTCATGCAGACTGGCAGTTCTGGCTGCTCCATGTAGACTGGCTGCTTCATGCAGACTGGCAGCTCTGGCTGCTCCATGCAGACTGACAGCTCTGGCTGCTCCATGCAGACTGGCTGCTTCATGCAGACTGGCAGCTCTGGCTGCTCCATGCAGACTGACAGCTCCATGCAGACTGACATCTCTGGCTGCTCCATGCAGACTGACAGCTCTGGCTGCTCCATGCAGACTGACAGCTCTGGCTGCTCCTTGCAGACTGACAGCTCTGGCTGCGCTGAACAGGCGGGAGACTCCGGCAGCGTAGGAGAGGAGAAAGGCTCTGGCTGCGCTAAACAGGCGGGAGGCTCCGGCAGCGCTGTAGAGGAGGAAGGCTCTGGCTGCGCTGAACAGGCGGGAGGCTCCGGCAGCGCTGTAGAGGAGAAAGGCTCTGGCTGCGCTAAACAGGCGAGGCACACTGAAGGCCTGGTGCGTGGTGCTGGAACTGGTGGTACTGGATCGAGGACACGCACAGGAAGCCTGGTGCGGGGAGCTGCTACCGGAGGGCTGGGGTGTGGAGGTGGTACTGGATAGACCGGACCGTGCAGGCGCACTGGAGCTCTTGAGCACCGAGCCTGCCCAACCTTACCTGGTTGAATGCTCCCGGTTGCCCTGCCAGTGCGGCGAGGTGGAATAGCCTGCACTGGGCTATGCAGGCGAACCGGAGACACCGAGCGCAAGGCTGGTACCATGTAAGCCGGCCCAAGGAGACGCACTGGGGACCAGATGCGTAGAGCCGGCTTCATGGCATTTGGCTCGACGCTCAATCTAGCCCGGCCGATACGCGGAGCTGGAATATACCGAACCGGGCTGTGCACCCGCACTGGAGACACCGTGCGCTCCACAGCATAACACGGTGCCTGCCCGGTCTCTCCAGCCCCCCGGTAAGCACAGGGAGTTTGCGCAGGTCTCCTACCTGGCATAGCCATACTCCCTGTAAGCCCCCCCCCAAGAAATTTTTGGGGCTGACTCTCGGGCTTCGCTCTGCGCCGCCGTGTTTTCCTTTTCGACTCCATTCGCCTATAGCCTTCTTCGCACTGCTCAAGCGAATCCCATGCGGGCTCCTGCACTCTCTCTGGGTCGGCCGCCCACCTGTCGATCTCTTCCCACGTCGTATACTCCATGCCATTGCTGTCCATAACGTCCTCCTTTCGCTTCTCCTGTTGCACCTTTGGGCGGCTACACTCCCCTGGTTTAGCCCAGGGTCGTCTCCCGTCGAGGATTTCCTCCCATGTCCAGAAATACTTATTTAGCATCTCCTTTTTCGGCTTCTCCTGCCTGTTGACACGCCGCTTGGTCCGTTGGTGGTGGGTGATTCTGTAACGGTTTTCTAGTGGTGATGAAGGAGAGTCGGACCAAACTGCAGCGTGTCGATTGCGATCCATATTTATTAAACAAAACGTAAACACGACTAAACACTAAACACTACAAAACAATAAACGTAATGAAAACCGAAAACAGCCTATCTAGTGCAAACTGACAGAGAGTACAAGTAAGACACTAAGGACAATCACCCACGACAAACTCAAAGAATATGGCTGCCTAAATATGGTTCCCAATCAGAGACAACGATAAGCACCTGCCTCTGATTGAGAACCACTCCAGACAGCCATAGACCTTGCTAGACAACCCACTAAGCTACAATCCCAATACCACCACCAAAACCCCAAGACAAACACACCACAATTACAAAAACCCCATGCCACACCCTGGCCTGACCAAATACATAAAGATAAACACAAAATACTTTGACCAGGGCGTGACAAGGGGGATGAATGAGCCAATTGTAAACTGGGGATGATTAGGTGACCGTGATGGTATGAGGGCCAGATTGGGAATTTAGCCAGGACACCGGGGTTAACACCCCTACTCTTACGATAAGTGCCATGGGATCTTTAATGACCTCAGAGAGTCAGGACCTCGTTTAACGTCCCATCCGAAAGACGGCACCCTACACATGATGATGTGCAGTCGGGGAAATATGTACAGCAAGGCTTCGAAAAGAACCCCATACCTACTGTAAAATATGGTGTTGGATGTTATTTGGACATTTTTGCTTTCACTGGTCCTGGGGCCCTTGTTAAGGTCAACGGCATCATGAAACATTTTCAGTAATGTTTCCTCATCCTCATCAAGTGTGTCAATAATTTCAGACCCAACTACAGTATATATGAAAAAAGCATATTAGGATGTGCAAATAGTGGAAAGAGAAAGTCGCAGTTCTTGGATAATAGTGCAGGGTGCATAGTCCGTGGATGAGAAGATCATCGTGGACCAGGTGATTTGGGCCATGGCCCGTGGGAAGAAGCTGTTCACGTGGTGGGAGGTTTTGTTTGTGATTCACCTGAACCGTTTGCCAGAGGGGAGACTTTGTAAGATGGAGTGGAAGGGGTCAGGGTTGATTTTATCTGCATGCTTCCATGCTCTGGAATCGTGCAGGACCTCGATGGAGGGCAGGTAGCACCCGGTGACACTCTCAGCAGACTGGACAATCCATTGCAGTTCGCCCTTAGACCAGGCAGACGCATTCCCAAACCAGAAAGTGATCCGGGGGGTGAGTATGAGCTCGATAATGGTTGCGTAGAACTGAACCAGAATTGTGTGTGAGAGTTCTTCAGCTGAAGTAAGAAGTACTTGTGATCGCTGTGAGGTTGTCCTGCCACTTGAGGTTGTGGGAGATGATGGTTCCCAGGAATTTGAATGTCTCAGCCATGCTTACAGCTGATCCAATGATTTCAAGGGGGAAAGATAGTGAGGGATGCTTCCTGAATTCAATCACCATCTCCACAATAGTTTAAAACAATATAGTCCTGTACATCAAATTTCCAGAGTGGGTGCTCTACTATTTTTGAAGTTGTGATACACTTTATGAGCACCAGTACCACTGTGAATGGGAAATGTAATCAAAGAGAACTCTGCTGGTGATTTGCTGTATGTGATTGGTTATTGACCTACAGTATAATGTACATGTCGATGTATAGCAGAGCACCACTGTAATTGTGACGCATTTGAAGGGTATATTGTTTCAAACTGTATGTCTAGAAAAGCTAAATCAAAAAGGGTACTTTTGTGATATTCATATCAATATTTTAACTTAGTATAAATTAATGTGAACATTTTTATTCCTGAATCTACACATGCTCCATATTTTAGAGCACACTATAAGGAGTGTAATGACACCAAGATGATGTCTTTATCATGTGTGGTTCATGGCTCATGGAGGCTTACAAGAGGCATGGATGTACAACAGGTCTAAAATGGTCACTTTCATCCCTTTTTGAATGGTTTGTGATTCAAATGTAAAAAGTGTATCAAACATCGTTCATCCCAATTCATTTTCAATGTGAGAATGGCCAGAACAGTCTGAGATACCAAAAATATTTTCAGGCCTTCCTGGTGTACAATCGCCCCCGGTGACAGACTAGTGTTCTCTCCAGACTACCTCACACTACAGTAACAGGAGATAGGCTCCTGCCCTATTGGCCATACTGGTTTGGACAAACGATTATTATGTACAGTATACTGTAAATACTTATTTAAATTCAGCAATTAACTAGCCACCCCATGTCATACATGTCTCGTCAGTACTCCATGAACAATACGACTTTGGAAATGGGAATCTATTGGGTAAAATCCAAATATCTGAAGGTATGCTTTTTAGCCTGTGTTGTCTGTTTAATCAGACTACACAAACAGTTGAGACACATAGCACTCAGGGCAAAAGTACATGACTACAGATGTTCTCTAAATAAACATGCGTGGGCTGATTTGAAGGTCCTCAAACATTCACCACAGGACATGGGGTTTTCAATTTCATAAAAGGTCAGATTGGAATGTATTGGATTTTCTTTCATGAGATTGAGTTGATCTACTAAATTGATGTTAGAGTCCCAGTCAGATGCAAATGCTACGTGTGATGTCTACTTGAAGAGACATCTGCTATGCTCCTCTGTAGATTTTTTTTTTAAAATCATTGAAGAGACAAAGCCAAGCATCTGCCTAGTTCCTATAGTTGTTGACAGCTTTGCTCCTCTTTTAATTTGGGGGGAATTTGAGAGTTATTCATAAAACATTAACCAGTCTTTTGTCTTGCCTTTCACAGTACAACATTGTGGAACTGCAGGTAAGACCCATATTAGTCTATCAATGTATGATGACTCACTGTAAATACTAGTACATTATAAGACAATGACTCCACCAACTAGGTACTGTAGGTCATCATTCATTTCTACATGGCAGTTACCAGAAGACTCCCTATCAGCTTTATGTGATCACATCTGGGCCACCTTCAGCAAGCAAACTTCAGAACGTTGCAGATAGATTCTACATGTCAGAAAGGGATGTTTGGCCTACATAACCTACACTCCTAAAAAGAAAAATGTCTTTGTAGAACCTAAAATGTTTTTTCAGCTGTCCCCATAGGAAAATCTTTTGAAGAACCCTTTTTATTTCCAGGTAAAACCATTTTGGTTCCAGGTAGAGGGTTCTAAATGGAGCCCAAAAAGGGTTCTAAGTGTAACCAAAAACGTTTATCCTATGGGGACAGACAAAGAACCCATTTGGAACCCTTTCTTCTAAGAGGGGTTCCAATAGGTGTAGCGCCCTGCTCAATGTGCCTCTTGTTCTATGAACCAACAGGATGTTCATCGGAACAGAATTGGACAGTGGGTCAAAACTACATCCAGTGGCAACATTCTGCAGCTTTCTCACCCCCTGAACGCTGAAGCACCCGTAGGAACCTATGCTATCGTAGTGTGGATTGGTGAAAAGAAAATATACCATCGCTTCAAGGTAGAAAAGTATGGTAAGTAGAGCTTTGTTATTTTACTTCTCATGCTAGGTATTGTCATGGCTCTGGCAGTTGAATCAATGCATCACAACCCTGGAACATTCATTCAGTTAACTGCTATTCATTTATTTCTAGTTTTGCCGAAATTTGAGATCAAAATGAACCTCAACGATGAGATCAGCATTGTTCAAGAGGAGTATAAAGTGGAAGTGTGTGCAACGTGAGTCAACACTATCTCTGTTCTATAATGCACTGTAGTTTCAAATTACTCAAATACATAGACAAGTGCATTTTCAAATAAAAATATTTAAATACCCCATGCATTTAAACCCAGGTCTGTTTAGTCATAGAGGTATTTAAAATAATTGATTTGGAAGCAAGTAATTTAAAATAGTTTCAAATAGTAGGATATTTATAGGCAATTATATGAAAATACTTTCAAATACTTCAAAAAGAAGTAGTTGATTTGGCCACATTATTTGAAAATACTGATGCACAGAAATAAGTATTTGAACCCAGGTCTAGGTAATGACAGCTAATGACTAATTAGTGTGCTTACTCAAAGCTCAAAGCTTGCACAGAGCGCCATAGACTAGAATAGTACATTTTGGATTTCAGATGTGCAGGCTGAACCTACTTAGATTTCTTCAATACAGCTTAATGCTACCATTTACCAGTCACTACTAATACCACTAACACTGCAGGCACTTCTACTACTACTACTACTAGTACTACTACTATCACTACTACTACTACTACTACTACTACTATTACTATTACTGCCACAGTCACAACTTTGACAACTACTATTACTACCGCAGTCACTACCATTACTACTGCAGTCACTACCACTACTATCTCACAACCATAAATACTCAAGACAAGCTAGCAAGCACACACATTTTCCTTAAGAAATTTATTTTTCTAGTTGAAGACCTACAATGCTACTGCTCAATGTCATAAACTGTTCTTATGAGTCCCTGAGACTTCAAAGGTTTGGGACAGTGGCATGTACAGTACATGAACAGCTGTGCCAGTATTCATAAAGCATCTCAGAGTAGGATTGCTGACCTAGGATCAGGCTCCCCCTGTACATGAGATCTTGTTCATTAGATCCAAAAGTTCAAACTGATCCTAGATCAGGACACATACTCTGATAGGCTTTATGAATACTGGTCCAGATCGATTGATAATGTTGAAAACACTTTACTTAAAAGCATTATAATGTATTGTTATAAGCACGCATGTATGAGATTTATAATGTCTCATATGAGACTTATAATATGGTATGTCTCTCTATGTAGGAAATGCATGATAGTTGATGTGTCTGATCTATGCTTGTGTTTTATTCTGAAATAAAATCAGATACACGTATGGGCAACCTGTACCTGGTAAAGCAGAGGTAGAGTTATGCCGACCCTTAGTTCCCAATATATTGATACCAATAAGAATTGATGAGAAAAATCCAGAAGGAGTTCCTGATTATACACCCCCCTGCCATAAAGAGTCAATAGAGGTCTGTATGCTTTCCTGAAGAAACTATATACTTGTTTTTACCATCATATTACATTTGAAAATGATCTGGTTACATTTATTTAAATCATTTCTTAATGTGTGTGGTTTTGCTTGCTTTTCCCAGATGGACCAAACTGGCTGTGCTTCTCATGTCTTCAACATGTCCATTTTCACAAAGGATGCTGGCCAGAAAATGCTCATAGACAGGCTGAGTTTTAATGCAAAAGTAGAGGAGGAGGGGACAGGCAAGTCATTTATCTTAACAATTTGGAGACGGTAGAAGTGATGACAACATTTTCCTGAAGTCAAATGAAAACTGTTTTCTTTTCTTGAGAGTGAATTACATAATGTCAAGATTGCATGTTTAATTAGATTATGAAGATTGGCAAGACCTGTGTATTTGACCTTTGGTGCTACATCCTCATATTATGCTGTTTTTATTCATGTCTTTGTTTGTAATCATGTTTTTACTACGTTGAATAAGCTGCACTGGAATTCAGGTCCTGCATTGTGAACTGCCATTGTGCATCATGGTGGCGTGTGTCGTTGTGAAATAAACCATCCTATTTTCATTTGTTTTCCCTTGACAGGTATTACACAGTCAAAGGAAAAACACATTGCTCTCTCAGATGTGATTGGAAAACTCACATTTGTCGACACACCCAAAATCTATGAGCATGGATCAACTATCGAGGGCAAAGTGCGCCCAAATACAGTGATATTGTTTCTTAGACTTAGTTGAATTGTAGATGCCATTTGTCTTCGACATTCCTGTTTACTTAACTACTAATGGTAGGTAACAGTGACACATGTAGCATCACTACTTACAACTTTCCCCCCCTTTTCCCTCAGATTAACGTTGTTCACTTCAACAACACACCTATCGCAGACATGCTAGTCTACCTTTTGGAGAAGAAAGACAGGTCCTCACATCTTCTACAGAACCTAACCACGGACAGTCATGGTACTGCCAGTTTCTCCCTCAACACAACCAGAATGCCCAAAAAGAATATTAACCTCATAGTAAGTATGATTTCTTCTAGGTTTTGGAAGACTGATGATTCCAGCGCACACCATTGAACCTATGGCCTATCATGCTCTTGTTGAGATCTGAGAAGATACCATGTGTATAACAAACACTATGGTGAAACTTCCACCTAGTTTATCAGAGGGCAAGGTGGAGATGTTGACACACTCTATTGCTTACACCTGTAAAAAAAAAAAAAAAAAACGAATCCTCTCAGATCTCCACAAGTATATTGTACAGGGTCTAAGGGTAGATTTGGGATTGGGCCTTTAGTTATACTCTCTCTCTCCTCTGTTGCTTTCCAGGTAAGCAACACACCACAAGTGGAGAATATTAGATACAGGGTCCCCTATTTCAAAAGAGGGCACCACAAGCTCTCCCTGATCCAGCCCACTGCCCCTCACAGTAAAACGTTCAGCTCTCTGGCTATTCAGAAGATGGAGCACCCACTGGCATGTTGGGAGGGAGTGTCAATCACCATCCAGTACGCCATCGTAGGGGAGACTGTCCCAAAGGGTTCCGTGGATGTCATCTACCTGGTGAGTAGAACAAGGAACAAGTTGTGACAACCTGCAAACCCGGGGTGAGTCCAAAATGGTGCGCTACTTTTGACCAGGGTCATTTAAGACATTGTCCCAGCCTCTCATCTTCAAAGGAAGGATGTCTCTATACAACACCAGTACTTCTCATCATATCCTTCTTGCTGACTTGAAGGGATAACAGGGATAACTGTTTTTCCCTTTCCCTCCTCCAGGCCTTATCCAGAGGGGTGATAGTTCAGCATGGACATATCAAGGTTACCGTGCAACAGGGGAGTCCTGGTGAGGGAGTTTCATTAAGTAATTATGAACGTACTTGAAGGTGCTTGATGACAATGACAGTTTGACATGCTCGTGTTACAGTAACTGAGGGTGAAGTTACTTTGAAGTTGGCAGTGGTTCCAGAGATGGCGCCAGTGGTACAGGTCCTTGTGTACAGTATGCTACCCAGCGAGACTGTCATCGCCCACAGCATGAACTTCCCCACTGAGAAATGCTTCAGGCACAAGGTGTGTGTATATGTGGGCATGCTTCTTCGTGTGTTATACCCTCTGACTTCTGCACATCACAAACATACTATGTTCATTTTATGGAAGGTATAAAAAGTGTTAAGTATTTCCATGCACATAGATAGCATTCTGTGTATAAAGGTGTATAATGTACACTTATGTATGTCATGTGCACTAGGTGTCGGTGGAGTTCTCACCCTCACAAGCAGTTCCAGGGGAGCAGAACACCCTGCAGCTCTCGGCCCAGCCCGGCTCCCTCTGTGGCCTCAGTGCTGTGGACCAGAGTGTTCACATCTTGGAGCCAGGGAAGAGGCTGAATGCTGACAAGGTAACAGAGCTCGGTGTAGTGAATATCAACGGTCATACAGTACCACTATATAAACAGCTTTTGTGGTGCTGGCAATACAAGCAGCTTCAGGGGACTAAGAAGTGACAACAGCAGACTTGGAGTGGGTCTGTTCAATGTTGGCCATTTGGTGTGCTTTCATTAAAGGAACTGGAAAGCGCCTCCCTATTGGTACTTAATGAGTTAATAGTCTGGGTTGTGTTTATTATTGCAATTTTAACCCTCATGCTAACATATTTTACATACATGGATAACCAACTGGGGTCATTTTGACCTCAAGAAGAAACTGTTGGAAAAAATCAACAATCATAGCAACATATCAACTTAATTCAATACATCATTAGACATGTAAATCTTGTTATCTGAAATAAAAAATTAACTAAAACAGACTATTTTTTGCAAAATTACAGTTAATCAGCATGTTCTGTAAACTGAAAATATACATTTGTTCCTTAAATCATGTGCTGTTTTTTTCCAACGTACAATCCACATAAGTGCTAAAAACAAAATTTACCATAATTTGATTATGGCATCATTTGGTTTTTAGAATTTTTAAGTAAATACTAATTCTGTCACATTATGTGGTATAAACTATTGCCATTTATAACCAGTTTAAAACATAGCCGAGAACAAAAGGAGCTAATTTATGCAGGTGATCTTTCCATCTTGTCAAAATCACTGATACAGGTCCCCCTCCACCCTCTGAGGATATGTATAACTTAATTGTATTTATATATTTTATTTAACTAGGCTTATTTAACTCAGTTAAGAACAAATTCTTATTTTCAATGACGGCCTAGGAACAGTGGGTTAACTGCCTGTTCAGGGGCAGAACATCAGATTTGTGCCTTGTCAGCTCGGGGGTTTGAACCTGCAACCTTCCGGTTACTAGTCCAACTCTCTAACCATTAGGCTACCCTGCCACCCCATCAACATGACCCCAGTCGGTAGTATGAGGGTTAATAACGTTTAGCAATGGAAAATGAAATTCAACGTTTCTTTTTAGACAAGTCCAAGTGGTCCTTCACAGTAACAGTCTGTTTTCTTCTGTTTGGTGTCCAGTGAACAAGTTCATTTTACATATCACTGTTATCCCATTCCAGATATTTGATTTGTTACCAGTCAAGGAGACAACACACATTCCCTACCAGCTTGAAGATCAAGTAGCATGTTTACGTGTAAAACCAAGGAGGTACATAAGGCCAGGACAAACTGAGGAGGAAAATGAACCTCATGAAGTTTTTAAGGTAACTTCTGGCTTGTTTTCTCTTTTATTTTTTCCTCTCTCGTAAGAATCAGTTACCATACTTTTACCATGCATACAACTTCTTAAATTATTAATTGCTAAAATACCCTGTTTGAGGCTGAAAAACACCTACAGAATAGAAACATAAAATTCAGAGATATTCATTAATATTGAGCTCTCTTGTTTTGTGATTCTGACATTTCTAGAAACTGGGACTGAAGCTGGCAACTAATCTGGTTATAAGAGTACCTTCCTGTTTCAGGTACAAAGGGAAAGAGGACAATGGGGCCTATGGTGAGATGTCCTCCTTCACACCTTTTACTCTTGTCATTGGCAGAAGAATTCAGTGAATCTTGGGAGTCGCGTGATAGGGTTAGTTAGGTTGCCTACAAATGTCTGTTCTGAATGAAATATTACCACTACATGTATGGCCTTTGTTATTCTAATATAGCCTGGTTAAACCAGTCTGAATGCTGCATGCATCACCGTTGAAAGCAGCATTCAGTCTGGTTTGACCAGGCTGATTCTAACACGAGAATAATGACTATTATTTGTTTTAGTTGTAGCCTACAGACGCCACCCTGGAGACAAGGCCACACTTAGACTGGGTGCAGCGGGTGGGATACTTGATCGATCTTTAATGCGTGTAGTAGACGGTGACAGATTTGTTGATACCATACAGACGGTCCGTACGTTCTTCCCTGAGACGTGGATATGGGATCTTGTGGAAGTTGGGTAAGAGCACTGCACAGTGAGGCTGTTGCCTTATAAAAGTCACTAAAATAATGTGCGCACATCGATGAGGCAGAAGGTGATGTTTCTGAACGGTCAGATAGTTAGCAACAACAACAACAAGAGGCTGCCATGTGGGGAATAGTAGGTGTCTCGTTTCAGCTCGTTGTATCTTCTTATTGATACCATGTCTTGTTTTGAGGTGTTTTGACTCATGTCATGTCTATGCTAATATGGCAAAACATTTGCTAGCTTGCTACCAACAACTGTAACGATGTATTTGAGAGAAAACAAGTGCTCATTGTGCAAATGTATTTATGTTTTCAATAGACATTTGAAGGCAAAATATAGTTTAGATGTTGTCAACAGTCTAAGCCAACCCCGTCTGTTTTGCTCCATATTTCTGCACGTGTCGGTTTTGTTGCTAAACAACTGACCGGTCTGTATCAAAACATACAGTAGTGGTGTAGATTAAGAACCTGTACCTCATTGAACTGCATTACAAAGTAGGGGAGAGTGTGGTAAATTTAGATTTGTTTTACATTCAGCATTACTCTGTCAAGCAAAAACACAGTGTTTTTTCTAACAAAGATTTACATATATTTCAGGATGTTGTGTATCCCTTGAAATAAACATAATTCATGGAGACATTACAGTTTGGAAAACATAGCTTGTCCAAAAAAGGGGTCTCTTTGCACAATTTACCCCCGGTGTGGAGTAAATTGAGTCGCTTGATAGGGTTAGTTAGGTTGCCTACAAATGTCTGTTCTGAATGAAATATTACCACTACCTTTCTAAAACCATGTCTATCTTTATTTCCCAAACACAATTCAACACAATCACAAACACGTCTTTGCTAAGCATCCATTAACAAACACTTAACACCTAAAAAAAAACACTTTGTAATTTGCGATAATGGCAAGGACTGGAAGTCTTTGGGTTTACAGCTCTAAATACAAAATAAATACAAAATAATGAAATATCCCAGCGATATTGCATTGCTTTACGCCTAGGAAGAAAACACTTCAATTTGCTCAATTTACCATTGGCTCAACTTACCCCGTGGCCCTCAGCTCAATTTACCCCAAGACAAACATTTGGACTATATTTGCCCACACAGCTACAGAGATGCACTTTCATGTGAGGTTTAGGACATGAAAAAAAATTAAGCTTATAAAGATCCCAACTGATGTGTAGAACAATCTTACTGATCATCTTAATGATCTACTTTGGTTTAGATACAATCATAGTGAAACCTCTAACAGAATACATTTATTTGACTTGGTGAACAAGTGTTTTTTGGACCTGACTTGCTGACCACTTTTTCCATATGGTTTCTTCCTTCACAGACTCCATGAAATTATTTATCTTCCTAAATATTTGGTCAAATTATTAATTTTGTGTATGGTTTCCTAGAAACAAGGGTGGCTCAATTTGCTCCACTTTTACCTACTGTAGGCCTCTGACCTCAATAGGACTCCCCAGTTAGATGAAGCGTAAATATATTTAAAAACATTTAAAGAAACAGTGTTTAAAGAATTTGTAAGTCATACTCCATTGTTCTCCATGGGACACTTAGTGTCTTTCTGTTTGAACTCTGACCTTTGCATTACAGGGAATCTGGAACAGCAGACATGCCCCTCACAGTTCCAGACACCATCACCACCTGGCAGACAGAAGCATTCTGCCTGGCTCCTGGCGGCTTCGGCCTGGCTCCTCCAGTGGAGCTCACTGTCTTCCAGCCCTTCTTCCTGGAACTCACCCTGCCGTACTCCATCATCCGTGGAGAGCACTTTGAGCTGAAGGCCACTGTGTTTAACTACCTGTCCAAGTGCATCATGGTACGGCACCGCATCATGATCGTCTCTTGAGTTGTTTCATTAGTTTTCCATGTTATCTTACAAGTGTTCCTATTTGGCAGGTTTCTGTGACTCCAGCTCACTCCTTAGACTACACTCTCACACCCTTGAAGAATGTCCAGTACTCATCATGCTTGTGTGCCAAGGGACGAAAGACCTTCAGTTGGACAATGGCACCCTCTATCCTGGGTAAATCACCAGTCTTCATTCAACCGTTCAAACAGCAGAATGGATGTCAGCCTGAGTTGTGTACTCTGTCACCATATTGGATGTTGTGTAACCTGTGCTGCACTCTGTCTGTCAACGTGTGTGTAGGGGTTTTGAATGTGTCCGTTAGTGCAGAGGCTGTCCAGTCCCACGCTGTGTGTGACAATGAGATTGTGAACGTACCGGAGAGAGGACGCATCGACACAGTCACACAGAGCCTGCTGGTGAAGGTATGCAGCCTACTGTTGTGATGGAACGTACTGTTGTACAGATACCTAGTGTAACTGCCTCTGACTGAAAATAATATCCTCTCTTCTCAGGCTGAGGGAACAGAGAAGACCGACACCTACAACTGGTTGCTGTGTCCAACTGGTCAGTAATACATGAACGTTGAATGTACTTTGGTTGAACTGATTATCTCCATTCATCTTATCATCTGTGTGTCCACAGGAGTAACTATGACAGAGGAGGTGGAACTGCAACTCCCCAAGAATGTGGTGGATGGATCTGATCGAATTTCTCTCTCAGTCCTGGGTAAAATAAACCATTGTATTATTTAGAGAGGCTTGGTGAGTTTAGACAGGAGTTTTGGTGAGAAAAGCAACCCTTATCCAGTGATAATGCTGCTGTTTGCTAAAGAGGACAGTATCACAGAAGTCCCATGTTTACCTGTAGGTGACATCCTGGGTCGGGCCCTCAAGAACCTGGATGGACTTTTGCAGATGCCATATGGGTGTGGAGAGCAGAATATGGCCCTCCTCGCCCCCAATATCTACATCCTGGAGTACCTGAGGAACACAGAGCAGCTCACTCCAGCCATCCGAGACAAGGCCATCAAGTTCCTCACTAGTGGTAAGAGAGTCCCTCAAAATATGGGTCGTATTGATTAGGCACCAAACGGAAGAAAACTGACTGAAACAGAGCTGGATTTGTCCAATAAGAGCCCCTTTTTTTTGTTGTCCGTTGAAGAACATTTTTAAACATTTCACCACAGTGTGCCCTAGTGACTACAACCCTGCTATCATGTAAATTATAGAGCTACAGCACAGATGATATTACAGTGTTATCAACAGAGCATCACTCACCCAAAACATGTTGGGACTTCCAGATGTTTTGCTAAAGTCATTTGATTATAGAATATAGATTTCTTTTAAATCCCAAATATCACCCTACTCCCTACATAGTGCACTACTTTTCCTGGCAAAAAGAGTACGCTAGGGAATAGGGTGCCATTTGGGGCGCACCCTCAGTGAATATAAAACACACTTGGTTACTGTTGTTTGCTTTAAAAACTCACCGACAGGTTACCAAAGGCAGCTGAACTACAAGCATGTTGATGGTGCATACAGCACATTTGGACAGGGTTCAGGGAACACTTGGTAAGTATTGTGTTTCACCTACTGGTAAACACATTATAACTGTGTCTGTTTCAATTAAGTATTGACCAATCAAATGGCATTGTCTCTGACAGGGAGACCATGGATGTGACATAAATTAAAATAATCTTTTGTTGCATGTAATGTCAAGCTCTGTCATGTTTATAACAACCTTATGTGGGTATTATGACGGGACATTCAAATCAAGTTCTCTTTTCTCAGGCTGACTGCTTTTGTTTTGAGATCCTTTGGCAAAGCAAAGTCTTTCATCTATATTGATCCGGTAAAAATTGAGCAAACCAAGACTTGGTTGGAAAGTCAACAAGGAGAACATGGCTGTTTCATTAGATTGGGGAAACTCTTTAACAACAGAATGAAGGTATTTATATTGATAATAAACTGATAGAAGATGGTAGATGTCGTTTTACGTCTCGTCAGACCAGCCATAAAGTTGGGAATGATGATTTCAACAGAATTGTATCAGGCTACAGTTTACACATGTTTTAGTATTTAGCATATTGTTTTGTAGGGTGGGGTGACAGATGAAGTCACACTGACGGCCTACATCACTGCTTCAATGCTGGAGCTCAACATGTCAGTGTCGGTACGTAGCATCTCCACATAACTATTGTTTCTCACTTCAACAACGTCCATTACAGGAAACTCATTTAGCCTCCTGTATGAAGTCTGTTGTATACATTTTATGTCAACTGTCTTTTAGATATTCTAAAATGTAGTGAGTTCTGTGTTCAAATTGATCTGAAAGTAGCATATGGAATAGAAATAAGAATAGCTGTTACCATAAGCAGTCCTGAATGACAGTGTGCTGTTAACATAAAAAAGTACAGGCATAGTTGTAATACTGTAAACTGAAAAACTAAAAGTGCTCCAGCATGAATGTGTCTAGCCTGGTCCCAGATCTGTTTGTATTGCCTTGCCAGAACAAACAGATCTGGGACCAGGCTAACATGTCTCTTAATGTGCTGCTCTGTTATTTTGTGCTCCAGGATCCTGTTGTGTACCGCAGCTTGTCTTGCCTGAGGAACTCAACCAGTGATTTGTCCAACACTTACACTACTGCTCTGCTGGCATACACCTTTACCCTGGCAGGGGACATGGAGACCCGGGCCCAGCTTCTGCAGCACCTGGACACGATCGCATTACAAGAAGGTGAGACATATTCTGGTCCAAGATCTGTTTGTGGTGTCTTGCCTTGATTGAGCTTACCTGGGCAATGGAGCCAATGAAGTAATCAGAAAAGTGCAAACCCTCCTCCCATCTGGCACTCCAGATAGGCTCAATCAAACACCCAAAGTATTTTATAGTGTTCCTCATCCCTCAGAGGGTCTCCTGCACTGGACTCAGACCTCCTTAAAGACCTCAGCCTCCCTGGCGGTGGAAATCAGCTCCTATGTTCTGCTGGCTTCCCTCAGTGCCTCCCCTCTGTCTACCACTGACCTGGGCTACGCCTCGCGCATCGTCAGGTGGCTGGTGAGACAGCAGAACGCCTACGGAGGCTTCTCTTCCACACAGGTATATTTCCAAAACACCTCCGTTCTGAAGCGGCACCCTGTGCTGTGCACTAGTAGTGAGCCATTATTACCTTGACTTCACAACAGGCATGTATGTGCTTCTTGTCATGTCAAGCCTGGCGAGGATAACTTGCACTGAAATGGAGGTGGCAAGAAAGCATAATGGTTGGAAATGGGAAATAGTCACTCTAGTAACAGATCAATGTAAAAATCCCCCCTTTATGTAAAATGGGCTATTTTCATTCATTTTGAACATATTTGTCTGTGGTCTGTTGGTGTGTGAGTTTAGGACACAGTGGTGGCCCTCCAGGCCCTGGCTCTCTACTCCACCAGGGTGTACAGTAGAGAGGGTGCCAGCACAGTCACAGTACATTCTCCCAGTGGGGCACAGCACCTCTTCGAAGTGAACCAAAACAACAAGCTTCTCTACCAGGAGAGGGCGCTGCAGGACACAGAAGGGAAGTACAGCGTGGAAGTGAAGGGCAGTGCTTGTGCCTCAGTGCAGGTCAGTGAATACACTCCTCCCAATACTAAAGTGCAAGATATGGATTTGTATATTACTGTGAATTTCAAACATTTAAGAAGCGTTGTCTGGCTTGATAGTTGGTTTATGAAATGTTTATTTTTTCCCTAAGTTTTAAATTGTATATTTCTAGACAGGTTGGTTTCCCTGACTTGTTCTTCCCTCTTTCCCAGGTGGCGCTCCACTACAACATCCCTACTCCTACTGACAGCACAACGCTCAGTATCCAGGTGAAGCCAGAGGTGGACTGCAACAGTAACTCTTTGAGACCCAGAGTCACGCTGAAACTCCAGTCTCAGTAAGAATGAATGACACATTTGCGTTCACAGAAGCATTCTTTCAATCAGTTTATTATTTGAATCAGGTCAATGATGACACTCCAGTGTTGTTTTGGAGCATGTCTTACAGAATGGGCTTGGCCGAACTTACTTGGTTTCCTATAGGTTATGGAATTTCTAGTTTCTACCAGTAACAGTACGAAAATATATCAGGCAACCATGTCTTTTTTATGGCTAATATAATAAAAGTATCGATTTTATCTATTCGTTTTATTTCAAGCAATTGTAAAAATCACTTTGATATCACAGGCATCTCTTTGCTTTCACAGATATCATGGAAAGGAGCTGACCACCAATATGATTATAGTGGATTTGAAAATGCTGTCTGGGTTTGTCCCAGACCCAGAGTCTTTGGGGAGGGTGAGTTTTTGTGATTATCATACATTTATGGTGTTTACCTATAACCTTTTTCCATGTAGCTCTTGCCTCTCATCTGTGAACTTTTCAGAAACTGACCTTTTTTGTCCATGCAATATGAATAATCAGTGAATGGCCTGTCTTCACAGCTGAGGGGTTCAGGTCAAGTGGATCGTGTCGATACCAAAGATGACCATGTGTTAATGTACTTGAGAGAGGTGAGACCAGTTTGAACAGTGCACATAGCACTCTCAATATAATGAAATTCATTTTAAATAACATATACTGTATATATTGATGTAATTCTGTTAAAATACTGTCACGCCTGCTCCCGCTCTTCCTCCCTCTGGCCCTCGAGGGCGCCAGACTCCCCAACATTACTCACTAAAGCCACCTTCAGTACGCACACCTGCCTTTCCCCATCACATGCATCAGCACTCATTGGACTCATTTGGGATCAATTACTTGTGTAATTTCCTTCCCTATATCTGTCTGTTTCACAGCTCTGTTCCCTGCTTCGGGATTGTTTGTCATATGTCCTTGTTTACCCGTGTGCTGACGCTGTTCCTGTCGTGTTCTATGTCAGTTCCTGAATAAATGTTTGACTCCCCATACCTGCTTCTCCTGTCCGGCGTCGGCCCTTACACATACAGTACCAGTCAAAAGTTTGGACACACCTACTCATTCAAGTTTTTATTTATTTATTTTCACTATTTTCTACACTGTATAATAATAGTGAAGAGATCAAAACTATTAAATAACACATGGAATCATGTAGTAACCACAAAAGTGTTAAACAAATCAAAATATATTTTAGATTTTAGATTCTTCAAAGTAGCCACCCTTTGCCTTGATGACAGCTTTGCACACTTTTGGCATTCTCTCAACCAACTTCATGAGGAATGCTTTTCCAACAGTCTTGAAAGAGTTCCCACATATGCTGGGCACTTGTTGGCTGCTTTTCCTTCACTCTGCGGTCCAACTCATCCCAAACCCTTTCAATTGGGTTGGGATTGGGTGATTGTGGAGGCCAGGTCATCTGTTGCAGCACTCCATCACTCTCCTGCTTGGTCAAATAGCCCTTAAACAGACTGGAGGTGTGTTTTGGGTCATTGTCCTGTTGAAAAACAAATGATTGACCCACTAAGCGCAAACCAGATGGGATGGAGTGTCGCTGCAGAATGCGGTGGTAGCCATGCTGGTTAAGTGTGCCTTGAATTCTAAATGAATCACTGACAGTGTCACCAGCAAAACACCCCCACACCATCACACCTCCTGCTCCATGCTTCAAGGTGGGAACCACACATGCAGAGATAATCTGTTCACCTACTCTGCGTCTCACAAAGACATTGCAGTTGGAACAAACTTTTTTTTTTGTTGCAAATTTGGACTCATCAGACCAAAGGACAGATTTCCACTGATCTAATGTCCATTGCTCATGTTTCTTGGCCGAAGCAAGTCTCTTCTTCTTATTGGTGTCCTTTAGTGGTTGTTTCTTTGCAGCAATTGAACCATGTAGGCCTGATTCACGCAGTCTCCTCTTAACAGTTGATGTTGAGATGTGTCTGTTACTTGAACTCTGTGAAGCATTTATTTTGGCTGCAATCTGAGGTGCAGTTAACTCTAATGAACTTATCCTCTGCAGCAGAGGTAACTCTAGGTCTTCCTTTCCTGTGGCGGTCCTCATGAGAGCCAGTTTCATCATAGCGCTTGATGGTTTTTCGACTGCACTTGAAGAAATGTTCAAAGTTCTTGAAATATTCTGTATTGACTGACCTTCATGTCTTAAAGTAATGATGGACTGTCATTCCTCTTTGCTTATTTGAGCTGTTCTTGCCATAATAAATCAAATCTACATTTATTAGACTAGATGTGCCGAATACAACAGGTGTACAACGAGCCCCTAACCAACAGTGCAGTTTCAAAGAATACGGATAAGAATAAGAGATAAAAGTAACAAATAATTAAAGAGCAGCAGTAAAAAATAACAATATATACAATTTTTCCAATTTTCCACATTCATCTGCACAAACAATAGTACGCACGTATAAACACCATGGGACCATGCAGCCGTCATTCCTGCTCTGGAAGGAGACGCGTTCTGTCTCCTTGAGATGATTGTACTTTGGTCCGAAAAGTGCAAGTGAATCCCAGAAAAACAGCAAAAGACCTTGTGAAGATGCTGGAGGAAACAGGTACAAAAGTATCTATATGCACAGTAAAACGAGTCCTATATTGACATAATCTGAAAGGCCGCTCAGCAAGGAAGAAGCCACTGCTCCAAAACCACCAGACTACGGTTTGCAACTGCACATGGGGACAAAGATTGACATTTTTGGAGAAATGTCCTCTGGTCTGATGAAACAAAAATAGAACTGTTTGGCCATAATGACCATTTGTTATGTTTGGAGGAAAAATGGGGAGGCTTGCAAGCCGAAGAACACCATCCCAAACGTGAAGCACGGGGGTGGCAGCATCATTTTGTGGGGCTGCTTTGCTGCAGGTGGGACTGGTGTACTTCACAAAATAGATGGCAACATGAGGATGGAAAATTAAGTGGATATATTGAAGCAACATCTCAAGACATCAGTCAGGAAGTTAAAGCTTGGTCACAAATGGGTCTTCCAAATAGACAATGACTTCAAGTATACTTCCAAAGTTGTGGCAAAATGGCTTAAGGACAACAAAGTCAAGGTATTGGAGTGGCCATCACAAAGCCCTGACCTCAATCCCATAGAAAATGTGTGGGCAGAACTGAAAAAGCATGTGCGAGGAGGCCTACAAACCTGACTCAGTTACACCAGCTGTCAGGAGGAATGGGCCAAAATTGAAATGTATTTGGCTAAGGTGTATGTAAACTTAAGACTTCAACTATACATGTAGATAGAGTTCGTTAAAATTAATATGGCCTTGGTCTTTTACTAAATAGGGCTATCTTCTGTATACCACCCCTACCTTGACACAACACAACTGATTGGCTCAAACGCATTAAGAAGGAAATAAATTCCATAGTTAACTTTTAACATGGCACACCTGTTAATTAAAATGCATTCCATGCAGCTGGTAGAGAGAATGCCAATAGTGTGTAAAGCTGTCATCAAGGCAAAGGGTGGCTACTTTGAATAATCTCAAATATAATATTTGTTTAACACTTTTTTGGTTACTACATGATTTCATATGTGTTATTAATTGTTTTGATGTCCTCACTATTATTCTACAATCTGGAAAATAGTAAACATAAAGAAAAACCCTTGAATGAGTAGGTGTGCCCAAACTTTAGACTTGTACTGTATACAGTGCCTTGCGAAAGTATTCGGCCCCCTTGAACTTTGCAACCTTTTGCCACATTTCAGGCTTCAAACATAAAGATATAAAACTGTATTTTTTTGTGAAGAATCAACAACAAGTGGGACACAATCATGAAGTGGAACGACATTTATTGGATATTTCAAACTTTTTTAACAAATCAAAAACTGAAAAATTGGGCGTGCAAAATTATTCAGCCCCTTTACTTTCAGTGCAGCAAACTCTCTCCAGAAGTTCAGTGAGGATCTCTGAATGATCCAATGTTGACCTAAATGACTAATGATGATAAATACAATCCACCTGTGTGTAATCAAGTCTCCGTATAAATGCACCTGCACTGTGATAGTCTCAGAGGTCCGTTAAAAGCGCAGAGAGCATCATGAAGAACAAGGAACACACCAGGCAGGTCCGAGATACTGTTGTGAAGAAGTTTAAAGCCGGATTTGGATACAAAAAGATTTCCCAAGCTTTAAACATCCCAAGGAGCACTGTGCAAGCGATAATATTGAAATGGAAGGAGTATCAGACCACTGCAAATCTACCAAGACCTGGCCGTCCCTCTAAACTTTCAGCTCATACAAGGAGAAGACTGATCAGAGATGCAGCCAAGAGGCCCATGATCACTCTGGATGAACTGCAGAGATCTACAGCTGAGGTGGGAGACTCTGTCCATAGGACAACAATCAATCGTATATTGCACAAATCTGGCCTTTATGGAAGAGTGGCAAGAAGAAAGCCATTTCTTAAAGATATCCATAAAAAGTGTTGTTTAAAGTTTGCCACAAGCCACCTGGGAGACACACCAAACATGTGGAAGAAGGTGCTCTGGTCAGATGAAACCAAAATTGAACTTTTTGGCAACAATGCAAAACGTTATGTTTGGCGTAAAAGCAACACAGCTCATCACCCTGAACACACCATCCCCACTGTCAAACATGGTGGTGGCAGCATCATGGTTTGGGCCTGCTTTTCTTCAGCAGGGACAGGGAAGATGGTTAAAATTGATGGGAAGATGGATGGAGCCAAATACAGGACCATTCTGGAAGAAAACCTGATGGAGTCTGCAAAAGACCTGAGACTTGGACGGAGATTTGTCTTCCAACAAGACAATGATCCAAAACATAAAGCAAAATCTACAATGGAATGGTTCAAAAATAAACATATCCAGGTGTTAGAATGGCCAAGTCAAAGTCCAGACCTGATTCCAATCGAGAATCTGTGGAAAGAACTGAAAACTGCTGTTCACAAATGCTCTCCATCCAACCTCACTGAGCTCGAGCTGTCTTGCAAGGAGGAATGGGAAAAAATTTCAGTCTCTCGATGTGGAAAACTGATAAAGACATACCCCAAGCGACTTACAGCTGTAATCACAGCAAAAGGTGGCGCTACAAAGTATTAACTTAAGGGGGCTGAATAATTTTGCACGCCCAATTTTTCAGTTTTTGATTTGTTAAAAAAGTTTGAAATATCCAATAAATGTCGTTCCACTTCATGATTGTGTCCCACTTGTTGTTGATTCTTCACAAAAAAATACAGTTTTATATCTTTATGTTTGAAGCCTGAAATGTGGCAAAAGGTCGCAAAGTTCAAGGGGGCCGAATACGTTCGCAAGGCACTGTATCTACTCTGAAATAGTTTTGTGTGGAATGTCCTTCAGTCAGCAAAGTTGATTGGAAACTTTTGAATAACGTTTAAATAATTGTGACCAATGTTTTTTCCTCCGAACAGTTACCATCATTATTTCCTTTCAACCACACACTGGACATCATGCAGGAGGTCCGAGTAAAGAATCTAAAGCCAGCGGTGATCAAGATCTATGACTACTACCAGCCAAGTAAGTTTAAACCTAAACCCCCTCCCCAAAGTATTTTTCGCTCTTCTTATTAGTAACATTTGGTTAACTTGTGTTCATTTACTGGGACTTACCTGTCTTGTGATTTTATTCAGGTGACCAGGCAGAGACAGAATATGTCTTCCCTTGCAAGTAGGGGTTACAAGCTGGTAATCTATTTAAAATCTTAAATTAATGATCATTTTAGATACGCTATACAGTGCATTAGGAAAGTATTCAGACCCCTTCACTTTTTCCACATTTTGTTACGTTACAGCCTTATTCTAAAATGTATTAAATTAACATTTTTAACATCAATCTACAGACAATAGACAATGCCTTTGTTTCTCAAATGACTGCCTCGCCTGATTCACCAACTACTTCTCAGATAGAGTTCAGTGTGTCAAATCGGAGGGCCTGTTGTTCGGACCTCTGGCAGTCTCTATGCCACAGGGTTCAATTCTCGGGCTGACTCTTTTCTCTGTATCCATCAAATGATGTTTTTCTGGCTGCTAGTGATTCTCTGATCCACCTCTACGCAGACAACACCATTCTGTATACTTCTGGCACTTCTTTGGACACTGTGTTAACTCACCTCCAGACGAGCTTCAATGCCATACAACACTCCTTCCATGGCCTCCATCTGCTCTTAAATGCAAGTTAAACTAAATGCATGCTCTTCAACCGAGCGCTGCCCGCACCTGCCCGCCCATCCAGCATCACTACTCTGGATGGTTCTGACTTAGAATATGTGGACAACTACAAATACCTAGGTATCTGGTTAGACTGTGAACTCTCCTTCCAGACTCACATTAAGCATCTCCAATCCAAAATGACATCTAAAATGACATCTAGACTTAAATGACTTCCTATTTCGCAACAAAGCATCCTTCACTCATGCTGCCAAACCCTCGTAAAACTGACTATCCTGCCGATCCTTGTCTTCGGCGATGTCATTTACAAAATAGTCTCCAACACTACTCAGCAAACTGGATGTAGTCTTATCACAGTGCCATTAGTTTTGTCACCAAAACCTCATACACTACTCACCACTGCGACCTGTATGCTCTCGTTGGCTGGCCCTCGCTTCATTTACGTTGCCAAACCCACTGGCTCCAGGTCATCTATAAGTCTTTGCTAGGTAAAGCCCCGCCTTATCTCAGCTCACTGGTCACCATAGCAGCACCCACCTGTAGCACGCGCTCCAGCAGGTATATTTCACTGGTCACCCCCAAAGCCAATTTCTCCTTTGGCCGCCTTTCCTTCCAGTTCTCTGCTGCCAATGACTGGAACGAATTGCAAAAATCACTGAAGGCTCATATCTCCCTCACTAACATTAAGCACCAGCTGTCAGAGCAGCTCACAGATCACTGCACCTGTAAATAGGCCATCCAACTACCTCATCCCCATAATGTTATTTATTTATTTTGTTTTATTTGCTCCTTTGCACCCCAGTATCTCTACTTGCACATTCATGTTCTGCACATCTATCCCTCCAGTGTTTAATTGCTAAATTGTAATTATTTCACCACTATGGCCTATTTATTGCCTTACCTCCCTTATCTCACATCATTTGTACACACTGTATATAGTATTTTTCTATTGTGTTACTGACTGTTTATTCCATGTGTAACTGTTGTTGATTGTGTCGCACTGCTTTGCTTTTTCTTGGCCAGGTCGCAGTTGTAAATGAGAACTTGTTCAACTAGCCTACCTGGTTAAATAAAAGGTGAATTAAAACCTTTTTTTTTTTAACAATACCCCATAATGACAAAGGTTTGCAAATTTATTACAAATAAAAAACAGATGCCATATTTACATAAGTATTCAGACACTTTGCTATGAGACTTGAAATTGAGCTCAGGTGCATCCTATTTCCATTGATCCTTCTTGAGATGTTTCTACAACTTGATTGGAGTCCACCTGTGGTAAATTCAATTGCTTGGACATGATTTGGAAAGGCCCACAGTCTATATAAGGTCCCATAGTTGACAGTGCATTTTAGAGCAAAAACCAAGCCGTGAGGTTGAAAGTATTGTCCGTACAGCTCTGAGAAAGGATTGTGTCGAGGCACAGATCTGGGGAAGGGTACCAATACATTTCTGCAGCATTGAAGGTCCAAGAACACAGTGGTCTTCATCATTCTTAAATGGAAGAAATTTGGAACCACCAAGACTATTCCTAGAGCTCGCTGCCTGGCGAAATGGAGCAATCGGGGGAGAAGGGCCTTGGGTCAGGGAGGTGATCAAGAACCCGATGGTCACTCTGACCGAGCACCAGAGTTCCTCTGTGGAGATGGTTGTCCCATCTCTGCAGCACTCCACCAATCAGGCCTTTATGGTATAGTGGCCAGACGGAAGCCACTCCTCAGTAATAGACACACAACAGCCCGCTTGGAGTATGCCAAAAGTCACTTAAATGACTCAGACCATGAGAAACAAGATTCTCTTGTCTGATGAAACCAAGATTGAACTCTTTGGTCTGAATGCCAAGCGTCACGTCTGGAAGCATGGTGGTTGCAGCATCATGCTGTGGGTATGTTTTTCAGTGGCAGGGACTGGGAGACTAGTCAGGATTGAGGGAAGGATGAACAGAGCAAAGCACAGAGAGATCCTTGATGAAAACCTGTTCAGCACCTCAGCCTGGGGCGAAGGTTCACCCAACTGGACAACAACCCTAAGCACACAGCCAAGACAATGCAGGAGTGGCTTCGGGACATGTATCTGAAGGTCCGTGATTGGCCCAGCCAGAGCCCGGATTTGAACCCAATCTAAAGTTAGCAAGATGCTGCTGACAGAGAGTGTCGCCTCGCTTCGAGTCCTTAGGAAACTGTTACATACGCCTCTAGGAAGAGGGAACGTAACACCCTGCTACAACTCAACTCTCCGTGGTGTGAAAGAGGTATGGGACTGTAGGTGTGAGCAAGGATGACAAAAGGCAGAGAATTTACCGTTTACTAGGAATTTATTCCTTCACACAGTGATACGGGGAAAAGGGGCTGGACGGAACCAAAGCAAAGAAAGTAAATGTCAAAGCCCCCCTCCTATCTTACCTGCCTACCCACTACTTATCTAACTTAGCACCACCTGGTGCGCTAACCAAAATACAGGGGGTGGTCCGCCCAGGTCTTACCTAGTGTGCACAGACAGAGTAAATACTACGGGTCTATGTATGCCCGCGGGCCTTTTGCCTAAGCACTCCCTAGGTGCCTTCCCCTTCCCCCCTGGGAACAAATGAAACAGAATATTACAAACTACTTCACAACAAAACTGAGAAAAAACGAACTCAGGACATTACAGAAGCTCTCGCTCTCTGAGCACCAACCTAACCCAGAACATACCAATCACCTCTCTCAGCAACAACTAACATAGTACATACCAAAGCATCTAATCTCTCTGAAAAACAACCAACATATGATATACCCCTCTGCCATCAGCCTCCTCTCTCTTCTGAGCAACAGAACTCTGGCTTATATAGCTTCAGAAGGAGTTGGTAATTGGAGACAGCTGCGTCTTGACGAGGGGGCGGGGTTAGCTATCCAATCATCAATGGGGCTGACCAATCAGCTGCTTGGGGAGAATTTCAGGAAGCCATTTCCTGAAATACATACATGAAAATACACAAACCACAACACAGAAACTGGGGAACGTAACAGAAACTGTGCAGTATTTTGTTGTTTTATGTATTATTTCTTACATTGTTACCCCAGGAAATCTTATTACATACAGCCGGGAAGAACTATTGGATATAAGTGCGACATCAACTTACCAACATTACGACCAGGAATACGACTTTCCCGAAGCGAATCCTCTGTTTGGACCACCACCCAGAACAATGGATCTAATCCCAGAAGCCGACCCAAAACAACGGCACTGCAGAAGGGGCAGGCGGAGCGGCCTCCTGGGAAGAGGAAGAGCGGGGGTGTATGCTTCATGATTAACGACTCATGGTGTAATCATAACAACACACAGAAACTCAAGTCCTTCTGCTCACCCGACATAGAATTCCTTACAATCAAATGACGGCCATATTACCTTCTCTAATTCTCTCCTTCTCTCTTTCTTTCTCTCTCTCGGAGGACCTGAGCCCTAGGACCTGAGCTCCAGGACTACCTGACATGATGACTCCTTGCTGTCCCCAGTCCACCTGGCCATGCTGCTGTTCCAGTTTCAACTGACCTGAGCCCTAGGACCATGCCCCAGGACTACCTGACATGATGACTCCTTGCTGTCCCCAGTCCACCTGGCCATGCTGCTGCTCCAGTTTCAACTTCCACCTGACTGTTCTGCCTTATTATTATTCGACCATGCTGGTCATTTATGAACATTTGAACATCTTGGCC
This sequence comes from Oncorhynchus tshawytscha, assembly GCF_018296145.1. Classification (NCBI taxonomy): domain Eukaryota; kingdom Metazoa; phylum Chordata; class Actinopteri; order Salmoniformes; family Salmonidae; genus Oncorhynchus; species Oncorhynchus tshawytscha. Next base: position 58,990,669 of record NC_056441.1, read on the forward strand.
ATGTTCTGTTATAATCTCCACCCGGCACAGCCAGAAGAGGACTGGCCACCCCACATAGCCTGGTTCCTCTAGGGAGTTTTTCCTAGCCACCGTGCTTCTACACCTGCATTGCTTGCTGTTTGGGGTTTTAGGCTGGGTTTCTGTACAGCACTTTGAGATATCAGCTGGTGTACGAAGGGCTATATAAATAAATTTGATTTGATTTTGATACATGTCGTAGATAAACAAATGATTATTTTGCTGCTAGCAAATAAACATGAACATTTACACTGGCTTGGCCCATGCTCTGGACCGGATCAGAGACGGCACAGTCCCTAGGCAGCGCACCTTGGTTTCAGTCTTCTTTCACAAACACCAGGTCTCTTTTGAATTTGCCAGTTCCACGACAGTAGGAACAACACCTCTTTTTAGGTATTGTTGCCCCCAATTTTTTTCTTGTACTACACAGGCTGTTTGGAGCTGTCTAGGGAGTTTTTCCTAGCCACCGTGCTTCTACACCTGCATTGCTTGCTGTTTGGGGTTTTAGGCTGGGTTTCTGTACAGCACTTTGAGATATCAGCTGATGTACGAAGGGCTATATAAATAAATTTGATTTGATTTGATTTGATTACCTCCCAAGAGAATTCTATGTCAGTTATCGTCACAGCTATGTACATTCCCCCTCAAGCAGACACCAAGATGGCCGTCAAGGAACTTCACTGGACTCTTTGTAAACTGGAAACCATATATCCTAAGGCTGCATTTATTGTAGCTGGGGATTTTAACAAAGAAAATTTGAGAACAAGGATACCTAAATTCTATCAGCATATTGATTTCACTACAAGTGGGGGTTATACATTCGATCACTGCTACTCTAACTTCCGCGATGCATCCAAAGCCCTCACTAGCCCTCCCTTTGGCAATCCAACCACGACGCCATCTTGCAGAAACTGGGCAGAAACTCAAACAGGATACCAGTGACGACAACCATTCAACGTTGGTCTGACCAATCAGAATCCACGTTTCAAGATTGTTTTGATCAGGCGGACTGGGATATGTTCTGGTCAATCTCAGAGAACAACATTGATCTATTGCTGACTCTGTGAGTGAGTTTATAAGGAAGTGCATTGGAGATGTGGTGCTCCAGTGTGACTATTTATAACCTACCCTAACCAGAAACCGTGGATGGATAGCGGCATTCTCGCAAAACTAAAAGCATGGATGGATGGCAGCATTCGCGCAAAACTGAAAGCGCAAACCACCGCATTTAGCCATGGAAAGAGGACTGGGAATATGGCTGAATATAAACAATGTAGTTATTCCTTCCGCAAGGCAATCAAACAAGCGAAATGCTGGTACAGGGACAAAGTGGAGTCGCAATTCAACGGCTCAGACACAAAACGTGTGTGGCAGGGTCTACAGGAGATCACGGACTACAAAAATAACTAAATGACTATCACCCCGTAGCACTCACTTCTGTCATCATTAAGTGCTTTGAGAGACTAGTCAAGGATCATATCACTTCCACCTTACCGGCCACCCTAGACCCACTTCACTTTGCATACAGCCCCAACAGGTCCACACACGATGCAATCGCCATCACAATGCACACTGCCCTCTCCCATCTGGACAAGAGGAATACTTATGTAAGAATGCTGTTCATTGACTACAGCTCAGCATTCAAAACCATAGTACCCTCCAAGCTCATCATCAATCTGGAGGCCCTGGGCCTCAACCCCGCCCTGTGCAATTAGGTCCTGGACTTTCGGATGGGTCGCCCCCAGGTGGTGAAGGTAGGAAACAACATCTCCACTTCACTGACCCTCAACACTGGGGCCCCAGAAGGGTGCGTGCTCAGCTCCCTTCTGTACTGTACTCCCTGTTCACCACGAGTGCGTGGCCATGCACGCCTCCAACTCAATCATCAAGTTTGCAAATGACACAACGGTAGTGGGCTTGATTACCAACAACAAAAAGAGAGCCCACAGGGAGAAGGTGAGGGCAGGGAGAAGGTGAGAGTGTGGTGTCAGGAAAACAACCTCTCACTCAACGTCAACAAAACAAAGGAGATGATCGTTGACTTCAGGAAACAGCAGAGGGAGCACCCCCGCATCCACATCGAAGGGACAGCAGTGGAGAAGGTGGAAAGTTTTAAGATCCTCGGCGTATACATCAGACAAACTGAAATGGTCCACGCACACAGACAGTGTGGCGAAGAAGGCGCAATAGCGCCTCTTCAACCTCAGGAGGCTGAAGAAATGTTCCTTGTCACCCAAAACCCTGACAAGCTTTTACAGTTGCACAATCGAGAGCATCCTGTCAGGCTGTATCACAGCCTGGTATGGCCTGGTATGGCAACTGCACCGCCCTCAACAGCAAGGCTCTCCAGAGGGTGGTGCGGTCTGCACAACGCATCACCAGGGGCAAACTACCAGCCCTCCATGACACCTACAGCACCCGATGTCACAGGAAGGCCAAAGAGATCGTCAAGGACAACACCCACCCGAGCCACTGACTGTTCACACCACTACCATACAGAAGGCGAGGTTCATACAGGTGCATCAAAGCTGATACCGAGAGACTGAAAAACAGCTTCTATCTCAAGGCCATCAGACTACTAAACAGCAATCACTAACTCAGAGAGGCTGCTGCCTACATTGAGATCCAATCACTGGCTCATCACTACTCCAATCACTGGCTCAATCACTACTCATACCATATGTACAGTATATAATGTATTTTATACCATCTATTGCACCTTGCCTATGCCGCTCGGCCATCGCTCATCTATATATTTATATGTACATATTCTCATTTACCCCTTTAGATTTATGTGTATTAGGTAGTTGGGGAATTGTTAAATTACTTGTTAGATATTACTGCACTGTCGGAACTAGAAGCACAAGCATTTCGCTACACTTGCATTAACATCTGCTAACCATGTGTATGTGACCAATACAATTTGATTTCATCTCTGGAGAGACCTGAAAATAGCTGTACAGTGACACTCACCATCCAACCTGACAGAGCTTGAAAGGATCTGAATAGAAGAATGGGAGAAACTCCCCAAATACAAGTGTGCCAAGCTTGTAGAAGACTTGAGGCTGTAATCGCTGCCAACGGTGCTTTAACAAAGTACTGAGTAAAAGGTCTGAATACTTATGTAAATGTCTTCTTTATAAATTAGCAGGAATCTATACAAATAAAAATATGTTTTTGCTTTGTCATTTAGGGGTATTGTGTGTAGATTGATGACATTTGTTACATGTTTTATCCATGTCACGCCCTGGTCTTAGTATTTTGTGTTTTCTTTATTTATTTGGTCAGGCCAGGGTGTGACATGGGTTTATTTTGTGGTGTGTTTATGTATGGGGGTTTTTCATAGGTTTTGGGATTGTGGCTTAGTGGGGTGTTCTAGCAAAGTCTATGGTTGCCTGAGGCGGTTCTCAATCAGAGGCAGGTGATTCTCGTTGTCTCTGATTGGGAACCATATTTAGGCAGCCATATTCTTTGAGTGTTTCGTGGGTGATTGTTCATGTCTCTGTGTGTGTTAGCACAAGAGAGACTGTTTAGGTTTTCGCGTTACGTTTGTTGTTTTTGTATTGTATGTTTTTTCGTCTTCATTAAATATGTATCAAGAATACCACGCTGCATTTTGGTCCGATCCTTGCTACACCTCTTCGTCAGAGGAGGAGATAGTAGAATACTGTAACAATCCATTTTAGAATAGGCTGTAACATAACAAAATATGGAAAAAGTTCAAGGGGTCTGAATACTTTACGAATGCACTGCACAAGACTATTTGTGGATTCAGCCATTTCAGCCACACCCGTTACTGACAGGTGTATAAAATCGAACACACAGCCATGCAATCTCCGTAGAGAAACATTGGCAGTAGAATGGCCTTACTGAAGACCTCAGTGACTTTCAGCGTGGCACCGTCATAGTCATTTCATACAATTTCTGCTCTGCGAGAGCTGTCCCGGTCAACTGTAGGTGCTGCTGTTCTGAAGTGGAAATGTCTAGGGGCAACAACAGCTCAGCTGCAAAGTTTTAGGCCACACAAGGTCACAGAACAGGACCGCCGAGTGCTGAAGCGAGTAGCGTGGAGGTTGTTATAGCAGCAAAGGGGGGACCAACTCCATATTAATGCCCATGATTTTAGAATGAGATGTTCAATGAGCAGTTGTCCACATACTTTTGGTAATGTGGTGTGTCTGACTCATATACTATACAGTATGTGCTATACATTATTTAGTTAACTGAGTCAATATTCCTCCAATGCTTTTACCCAAATGCTGGTCAGTTTGTTAAATCATTAATTTCTTACATGTACTTTATCTACCTATTCATTGCATTTTCCCCTCTGCAGATGTAAGAAGAAAATTACATTCACCTGCAACCCTTGATACATCTTTCAAGCTCTAAAGTAAATGATGTAACTTTCTGGAATCAAAGTTTTTCATTAAAACACTTATTCTTGAAAAAATGTATCCAGATTGTTTTGCGTGTACGTTTTGATGTCACACTTTGGCAAGAAATGAGTTCCACGATATAGGCTCAGGAGTACATTGAAAGGCTTTATGTAAGACAGTGGGTCTCTTCCTGGGCTAAGTACCCATGGCAGTATCTGGCCTATTCACAAGGGGGAAATGGGAAGACTCATACACAGATCAATATGTGAATGGGGGTACATTAAATTGAAAGAGAACCACTATACTAGACCATATCAAAGGATAAAAAACTATAGCCTACATTTTGGAACAAATTATTGTATTTGTTAAGTTCCAGAGAGCTGCAATGTGCTGTTAATCGGTGTTGCCAACTGTACGAAGATGTGCAAATGTTCTCTCAATTTTGCTCAAAGCTTTTGGTTCTCAGCTTTTTTCTTCCTCCATCTGTAATCATCATGGGCTCCCTGTAGTAATAATCAAGGCGTGGTTCTCTTTTATTTCTCATCAGAGAATGGGATCCAAGAAATCCACTCACTAAATCCTATCAACAAACATCTTACAAGGGGATGTGTCCTGTCCTAATCATACCCATAATGAGTCCTGGCTATAATCTCTATTTTGAATGTATGCTAATGCACTAATGACAATCATTTATTGAGCTAATGGTGTAGATAAGGCATGGAAAGATGTGGTTGAGGCAAGTTCAGACAGGAAACATCACTTGTTTGTTTAACCATTTATTTGAAAGATTACAATACATGCAATACGTTGTCTTGGCGTTAGACTCTGCTCCTTCAGGGTAGCTCACTGCATCATGGTAAGATAATAATTACAGGCAGTGAGCAAGGTACGCTGTTACCAGTTGTCTTGAAAGCACCAATAGTAACTAGCTTGCTTACAATTTGGGATGACGAGTGAGTGTGTTGTTGTGTGGCGAAGACTCGCTAGGCACCGTGCGGTCTCGCCAAGATAGCGCTGTGAGCGCACACTTTTCACTGAGCTCCGTATTAAAACTTGGAATTCATGGTGAATTCGTTAAACTCCTACAAATTAGCTATAGTTATCTTTCCTTTGACTGTTTAACAATTTGAGATTATTTAAGACAGTTTAATCTTATTGCTTAGTTCAGCCCTGGTGAAACGTAAAGACAGACAAACGGCTAGCATGGACACAGCATCACATCAAATGGACATGTCCAGACAAGCTCCTGAAGCTCAAGCTAATGTTGTAATCGCTAGCTGCCACGATTACGCTGTTGCCCCAGTGGATAGTCCCCAACTGTCTCTTATGGACACTGAGGACTTTCCACCTCTACCCATCACTCCAGCAAACCTCCTGCCCCTAAAAAAAGGCAGGTCTTATAGTAACTTCAACTCGGCGGACATCAATACCACATTTTCGCATTTAATCAACAGTAGATCTGATGCCCTGGAAAGAAATGATTGGTAGCAACGCGGTTCAAATTGTAGCGTTGAAAAAGAAGGTCGACTTGTGCAGAGATAAAAGATATGAAAGAAAGGTTACCCACCTTGAAAAGCGCATCCAGAAAGAAGAAGGTGGGATGCGTGTGGGAGATGGATCACCGAAATAGAGAGCTACTTGAGGCATTGGAACCTGAAACTGCAGGCGGTACCCAAGGTGGAGATGCAAGATATATGTCAGTAGACCATACGGATCTGTCAAGCTATTCTCCCAGAAGAGAAGACCAAACTCCTTGAGGTGATTGACACCGTTCACCATCTTGGCTCCAAGCATCCAAACAACTCCAAGCCCAGAAGCATCATCATGCAGTTTACGAAGCGGATCTACAGAGTTGCAGTGTGGAAGGAAGAGAAGAAGTCCAACTACCTGCAAACCAACTGTCTGAAGTTTGCTGAGGATTTCTCCAAGGCTGACAGAGAGAGGAGTGACATAAAGTTATTGATGGAACAATGCATTCGTCCTATTACTATGCAGATGTCTGAGCATTGAACTTTTTGTAGTGTGGACAATGAAGGTACACTATGTTATTCTGTTTCTGATAGACATTGTTTTTATTTCCTTTTATATGAAAAGGCCACTTGAAAGAGTGTTTTTGTTGCTGACTGACAGCAAATACATTGTTTATATAGCTGATTGGCAGCAAATGTTTTCACTCATTAAGGTCTATATGGTGCGGCTCTTGTTTTGTTCTGCTCTGTACTCAGTTACCACCTGTGAGCACTTGACAACAATTCCTGAATTTTCTTTTCTTCTCTGTGTTCTTGTTCACCTTGTCTTTGTCAATAGTTGGTCTTAATGCTATTAGGTTAAGAGACACTGAAACGTGAAGCCTTGTTTCTTGTTGTTAAGCAACTGAAAACAGATTATTGTAATTAAAAAAAAATCTTATTCTACAGTAAATGATGCTAACTTTTGGAGGTTGCAATGGGGTAATGATATTTGGCTTTTAAATGGTTCAGAACGATCAGCAGATGTCGCTACATAAAAAATGGTTTTGCCGGTCATTTTTCATTCAGATCATGACTCAAGTGGTCATTATCTTTGTCTAGTAATTTAAATTAGTCAAACAATTTTGGTTACTGTAAATATGTATTGGTACAACTCAAAACAAGAAAATGATTTCCTTCTGGAGGATGTAGGAAATCAAATGTTATATTGGTTACCTAAATCTTACTCTTACAGTAATAGGTGGAGATTTTAATATTGCTCTTCATGGGTGGCCTCCGTGACAGTCTACTTCTCTGAATGCCAGTCTAAAGTTATTTATGCAGAGGTTTGATCTAGTTGATATATGGAGAGAGTGGTTTCCTATTGAGAGATGCTATACCTGGTGTAACAAAACATGTGCCAGATGTTCACTTATTGACTATTGGCTGGTTTCAAAGGGCTTAAGAAATGATGTATCTGTTCATATTCTTGACACGCCTCTAACAGCCCATAGAGCTATTCGCTTAAAAGTTCAAATATTTCCTTGTAATGACATTCAACGCAAAGCTTCATACTGGAAACTTAATAGCTCCATCTTAAAACATGAAATGTAATATTATAGGTTTTATTATATACTGTATTTGTGCAATAAAGACCAGAGTGAACGTCTCTATAGGACAAACTGGGAACTTCTAAAATTTGAAATTGATAAATACTTAAGAATCTATAGCAGTGATGTTGCAAAGACTAGAAGGATAAAAGAGGGAACTGTTATATCACAAATTACCTGGCTCTTCCAGAGACCTTCTAATAGTCTTTCAGACACGGATAAATCTGAGTTAATTAAGTAGCAAAATAAACTGGATGAAATGTACTATTTAAAGGCAAAGGGTGCTTTCATCAGGTCACGGGATAAAATGTCTCGAAGAAGGTGAGCAGAACTATGCTTATTTTTTTCAGACTGGAGTAATGTCACTCTAAAAGTAACACTGTTAAAAATGTAAAGGTGCATTTTTGATATCTGACAATCATAGGACAATTTCCAACTACAGTGCTATTTTTTACAGGAATTGTGTACGTCTAGGTACTGTGAAGAGTCTACATCTCAGTTCTTTGATTCTCTTGGAAATGTTATCTCCAATGATTCTTCAAATCACAAATTATGTGATAATCCCATCTTCTTAGAGGAAATTGTAGTGGCTATCAATCACCTTAAAATTAACAAATGCCCTGGGTTTGATTGTTTTACTGCAGAATTCTACAAAGTTTATTTACCAAAGAATTGGCTCCCTTTCTATTGGAAGTGTACTTTAAAAGTGTAGCCAATGAAGCACTCCCTTCCACTTTAACATAAGGTTTAGTTACTCAAATTCCTAAATAACGATTATGAGCTAATAGCACCTGTCCTTGCTAAACGATGAATCACTTTTTTGGATGCCATTATAGATTAGTCCAAGTCAGGGTTGATGAGAAATAGACACATCTTGAATAATGTCAGACTGGTATTAGATATCATAGATTACTCAGATTTGGACTCTGATTAGTTTTATGCTCCATTTGGAATTTTATAAAGCCTTTGTTACAGTAAAACATGGCTTTGTTTTCATGCCCATTCAAAATGTGGCTTTGGAGATGTATTTTGTAAAGCTATTAAACTCTGTATACAAATAGTAATAGCTCCATCAAATTGAAAGCATGTACCTCTCCAAGGTTTGAATTAATGTGGGGTGTCAGACAAGGGAGTCCAATTTCACCTTATTTTTTCCAATTAGCCACACAGCTTCTTACTTCTCATATTAAGACAAATATTTTAAAGGGTATTTCTATTGCAGACAGGAAGATCATTATTAGTAAGTTAGCAGATAACACCACCAATTGTGTCTAATGAGATTAACTCTTTCTCTAAAGAATCTGGTCTTGGGTTGAAAACAATCTTCTATTGGTGAGTCAACTGATCAATGATGAAGGTATTTTATTTAATTATGCTAAATGTTTTGCTTTTCATAAAATACCAATAATTAGCCTCCCGGGTGGTGCAGTGGTCTAAGGCACTGCATCGCAGTGCCAGCTGTGCCACCAGAGACACTGGGTTCGAGCCCAGGCTCTGTCGCAGCCGGTCGCGACCGGGAGGTCCATGGGGCGACGCACAATTGGACTAGCGTCATCCGGGCTAGGGAAGGTTTGTCCGGGATATCCTTGTCTCATCGCGCACTAGCGGCTCCTGTGGCAGGCCGGGTCACAAGGTGTACGGTGTTTCCTCCGACACATTGGTGCGTCTGGCTTCCGGGTTGGATGCACGCTGTGTTAAGAAGCAGTGCGGCCTGGTTGGGTTGTGTTTCAGAGGACGCATGGCTCTCAACCTTCGTCTCTCCCGAGCCCATACTCCCGTTGTAGCGATGAGACAAGACAGTAACTACCAGCAATTGGATACCATGAAATTGGGGAGAAAAAAGGGGTAAAAAAAATACCAATAACTACAAAGGATAATGTTGTTGTTTTTGATGCAATCACCTCTATAGTTTTTATACTTTTTAAGGATGCAGACAGTTGATCCAACTGACTCACCAGTAGGCAATATATAGGCAATATATATTTCCGTTTTTAACAACAATAGGAAAATACGTCCCTTATTCCAATGTGATTTTGTTTCTGTGCCATGTGTCATGTGTCATGTCATGTGTTTCTGGAATGGCCTTATCAGAAATATTAATTGGAAAAATGTTTGGTCTCGTTCTCATAAGTTTCTTTTAACTAATAAGATGGAATACTTTTCATACAAAATTAAGCCACAATTACCAAACATTATCTTGAAAAGTTACAAAAAAATACATTGATGTTTCTTGTACCTTCTGTAATGAACAACCGGAGACTGCTTTACAATTATTTTGGTATTGCTCTTATACCCGGAAGCTGTGTTAAGATACCTGTAGATTTGTTGTAGATCATGTACATGCACATTTTTTCCTTGTACTTGAAAATGTCATATTTGGTTTTGCAAATGTAACAGTGCTCTGCTTGCGTTGTGTACAATCAGTTATCGACACGGAACTCCAACGTGTAGCACCAGTCATGGAGATTTATTCTGATAGGAACAGCACAAATTTGCAGGTCATGCAATGTACGGCTCACCATCCAACTCTGCACTCACGCACGCTGGTTTGGTGCTTGTTCACTGGGACTAGTTACCAAAATAATACAATTACAATATACAATATAATATCTTTAACAATGTACCTGATAGGAACAGCACAAAATTGCACGTTATGCAATGCACGGCTCACCATCCAACTCTGCACTCACGCACTGTACAAAATATATGAACCCCCCCACCAGACACAGTAAGTTGCTAGCTAGTACTGGCGGGAATTCTGTACAACAAAATGCACAACAAATATTCTCCAAAAAACGCTGCATCTTATGTGTGATGTTCGAATAACATTTACAAACAAATTGATATCAATTGTACATTTAAATCATCACTTGGGAGTATAAAAATCACTTTTGACGTACAGTGCTTTGCAACCAAAAATTTACCGCTGGTTTGGTGCTTGTTCACTGGGACGATTCTAACTGGAACATCCCCCCTCGTAAGCAAGCTACGCAAACCAGCCAATAAGATGCGATATTGAGTAGGTGAAGGCAAGACACAACTCAAACCAAAAACCCATTGGCTTAACAATAAAGTGGCAAGGGGAATCACCAATATAACCCTGTTACACAAAGTACAGCAAAGTCTATACAAAGGCTTTTTTTTAAAAACAATCTCATTGTTATTTTAGCTAATTTTCCGGCACGAATCTGCTCCTGTGGAAACAGGGTATTGGCCAAGGACACTGACTCAGTGTGCTCCGCTTGCCTTGGGCTGCAACATGCCCAAGAAGCGTTAGCCTCCCCTGCCTTTTGTCCACACTGTGCCCCCATTGCAGGCTAGCACGCCAAGCTAGCCTGCGTCAACAAGACCCTAACATGGGGGCTGGCATCCCCAATGGCTCATCAAAGGCCATGGATATCCCCTTGAGGAGTACTGGACTGACTGTTAGCGCTAGCTGGGGTGACCAGCTCAATGCCATTGCCCCGTTGACTCCAGCAACGACCCGGCAACCTCCCTGCCAGGCTTCCTGATTGGAGACGGCAACGACTCCATAGGGTTTTCCGACAGCCTCCTTTCAGAATCATCTGACGTAAATGAAGACTAGTGATTCTCTGGCCCAATGCAGTACCAAAGACCAACTTGTCCCGATATGAGGGTAAGAGGCTACTCAAATCCAAATGGGCGGCCAGGCAATTACTACCAGTCTTCCCAGAATGGCTGCAGGAGGTTACCCATACCTGGAGTACACCTTTCTCCAAGAACCCTGTTCAAGTTGGGTCGTTGTTGGACTGTGTTGACATGGAAGGGATTGTGCTTGCCCAAATGCCACCCATCGAACACTTTGTGGCTTTCCATCTACACCCCAGCCAGAAGTACTCCATGACTTCGACTAGCCCCACCTTACCAACCAAGTACAAACACTTCCAGTCCTCCGTGAAAGAGAAGGTCTACAGGCTGTCACCACAGTCGTGATGGCTCTCAGCACCACCTCAATTCTCTCAGCATACCAAGCTGATCTACAGGAGGAGAAAGCAGTCACACCGGTGCTGGGTTTATGGGACAATATCTACATTGCCACAAACCTCAACCTGCATCTGCTTAATGCCGCCATTCAGGTGTCAGGAAGGGTGAGGAGGCTCATTACATTCCAGGAGAGGGTGCGCTGGCTCAATCTATCCATGGTGTCTGATAGTGAGAAGCTGAAGATCCTGGTTGCTCCAGTAGACCATAAAGGCCTTTTCGGTCCCACTGTCGAGATGATGCAGAAACTGTGAGAGGATAAAAGAGGGAGGGTGAAGCCCTCCAGCTCTGTCTGCTCAGGAAGACCAGTGCCTCCCCTGTGCCTCACCGCACCTTCGCCCAGGCTGCAGCAGGTCGACCCCCTCAACCTTTAAGATCCCCAGACGCCCAGCCCTCAGGCTGCGAGCCCAGGGCAGCAGAGAGCCTTGGACCCTAAGGGCCCCTGGTCTAAGAAGCCTACCTTCCCACCCATGGCACCAAGGAGCCAGATGGCCTCTAACCCCATCCAGGGGGTAGTGAAGAAGAAGCAGATGGCCTAAAGGTGTCCCCATCGCTAGAGAGGCGAGAACGGCCCCCTCCATGCACAGTTCTATTTCCTCCACCAATCCTGAGCTTGTTCCAGGGTGCAAGTTCCCAGGCACCTCAGTGTTCTGTCCAGCGTACCGGGCCCAAATCGGTGGTCAAATAGTAAAGCCCAAAGAGGAGAAGAGACAATGTTCAAGTGGATGCTCCTTCAAGGCCCCCTCTTGTTTCACAAACACTCCACAATGTCAGTTCACATAAAAAGTGTTAACACTAGCTCAACCAGGCATGCTGTTTCTCACAAAATCAAAAACAAACAGTGTGCCTCTTTATACTGCCACCAGAGAGAGCTACAGTTCCTTCTGTGGTGATAGGCCATGTCCTGCGGGAGGAAATCACATCGCTAATAGAGAAAAGGGCATTAAAAATTGTTCCTCCTGAGCAAGGCCACTGTGGATTTAATCTATTAAATATATATTTCCTAATTCCAAAAAAGGGGGGCAGCATATGCCTGATCTCAGATCTAAGTGCTTCAGAATGTTCACACACACCGCTCTGCTATGTTCTGTGCGCCCAGACGATTGGTTCGTATCCGTCGACCTCAAGGATGCTTACTTTCACATCTCAATATAACCTCACAGGAAATTTCTCAGATTCGCTTTTCAAGGCTTAATCTAAAAAAATGACTGTCACCTCAGGTTTTTACAAAGTGTACCAAGGCAGCCGTAGCCCCACTCAGAGAGAGGGCCATTCGGCTGATGACATACATAGACGACTGGCTACTGTGCGCTCAATCAAGACAAGATGTCTTAGAACACAGTCAGCTACTCTTGGAACACCTGACATTTCTAGGTTTCAGGATAAACACAGTAAAGTGTGTTGTGATTCCTACGCAGACAATCTCTGTCCTAGGTTTAACCAAAGATTCGGTATCATTCAAAGCTCGCCTTTCAGTGGAACGTATAAGAACATTCCAGAATTGCCTAGCAATTAAGTCACAAACATCACTGTGTACAGATTGCACTCCATAGATTGCACTGTAGCACTGCACTCCTGGAGACACCTGACCTTTCTGTTGTGTCTTCCCAGCTGGGCACTGTTTTATCCAGAAAAGTAGTCATGACTGAAGCGTCTCTCTCCGGTTGGGGTGCGACCCACAAGGACAAAACGGTCAATGGGGTGTGGGGACCCCATCTCTGTTCCACTCAGATAAACTTCCTGGAGGGAAGTCATGTTTTATTCAGAACAGACAATACCACCGTTGTGGCTTACATAATCAGACAAGGGGGACAGCGAACCCTTACTTACACACACGGGCACACAGACTGATTATGTGGAGCAGTGTGCATCTCCACTCATGTACCAGGAGTACTGAATCTGGGGGCAGATCTGGGGGGGGGGGTATATTTGTATATATGTGCCCTTGGTTCATCATGGCGCTGTCCATTATTGTTACTATGTTGGCCTTTGCACTGCACACAGTAATATGGGGCTTAATAAAAACTCCTATTACGCATTCCTGTGCCTGTCTCCTGAATAATTCATGCCAACATGACAGCCTCTTTATAAGACATTTATTCCTGACAAGGATATTTTATTTGATTGGGTCTAAAACGAGAATCTGCATTGTTTATGTCAGGACTCGACTTTTACTGATATGCCAGTGAAGAGATAGACTTAGATATAACACTTGGGAGAGATATCGGTGCTGATGCCCAGACACATTTTTTAAAATATAATGTAAAGCCGAGAGTCATTTTCCCAGGTGGTTTGAGTGTTTTGGACTAATCTTACTCATTGAATCTTGGACTACCCCCCTGTCGGGTACATACACTTGTCTGTACATTCATCATCACAAGGAAATGCCCACATTCCTCAGTGAACAAAATGTGTCCGACCATGCCTACAAAATCAAAGCTGCCCTTTGTTTGGACAGTGGGGCTGAAGTCAGGAAAACCCCCACATATTGTTTATGGACCTGGAACAGAGACTAATTAAAGCCAGACCTTTAAAAGTTTCTCCAACTCTCTAGGGACAAACTTCACACCGGTAACTTTTCCAGTTAAGTTAACTTCCCCAGTTACTTGAATCTTGGTCATGGACACAGTCTTGAATCTTGACTCCCCCTCTCAAACCTGGCTATAAGGAAGCCATGAGCTATCCCTACAAGCCACAAGTCTGTTGACTTTACTCACTCTTTCCTCACATACTGTAGCCCTGAGCTATCCCACCCAGACCCAGTTCCTCTTAGTAAACCTCACACACTGACATATTACATATTACCATACATGCATCTTAGACACACATACATGCTTCCATATTTAAACCCACACACACAACGTCTTACACAAACCTATATACACATATTTAAACAGAGTGTGTGCTAGACAAATAGACACATTCACTCACATACAAATGTTTGGTATATACATCAACAATCACATTCTTGAGTGAACAAATATACTTTTCACCAAACACATGCACCTGCTCCTATATCTCCAGCGTGCATATGTCCATATATACACAACGTATATGTACGTACATACTGTACATCAACATCAGAATACTCCCACATTCTTTAAAAAAAAATATATATGTTTATTATTATCCAATAAAAAATCTAATAAAAAAGACAGCAATACAAACAATGACATTCGTTGTACTGTTGAATGGGACGGCCAATTTAGAGGACAAAACAAACCTTAACTCACACATACACAAAATAAAACTAAATCCTATTAGGTGGTACATGTATAAGAAGACAGCATATAGTCATTACAAGCAGTGTAGTAAAGCCCAAAATAAATATTGAGTGGAGTACAGCGCAGAGTAGCAGCAGATCTTCAACCCAGTTATGAAGCGGACCTAGACCATTTAGCCAGTATCGACTGCCATATTTTATAAAACATTGGACTTCTATTGGAGGTATTGTATCAAATCTTTTCCATATGTCTTACATTCCCTAAATCCCGTAACCACATTTCAAAGGTAGGTACAGTCTCCAATTTCCAAAATTGCAATATGAGCCTTTTGGCTAATAGAGTACAAAGAGAGACAGCTTTCCCTTCCTGGTTATTCCCATCAAGTGTACCAAACAGAGAGGTCAATGGGTCTGGGGCTAGAACTCTATCAAAGGCTCTAGATAAGTAATCAAAAATGAGAGCCCAGTAAGCATGTAACTTAGGACATGTCCAGAATAAGTGGGTCAACGTCCCCTCATCCTGCTTGCACCTCTCACACAGTGGTGAGGTGTCCTGGAATATTTTATGAAGTTTTACTTTTGAGTAATGTAACCTGTGTATCGCCTTAAACTGTACAAGGTTGTGTCTGGCATTCACTGAACTGTGGTTTATATTCCTGAGAGCTTCTACCCAGTCCTCATCTGAGATTTCTGAACCAAGTTCTTGTTCCCAAGCCCTTTTAATGGTGTCTGTGGATATCTCTATGTGGGCCTGTAGCACATCATACAGTCTAGAGACCGACTCTTTTGAATGGGGTTTGACAAGGATCAAGCTATCTAATGTAGGACTATTTGGCTTCATGCCGTACTGTGGGATATGTGTCCTTACGAAATTCCTGATTTGGAGGTATCTGAAAAAATGTGTTGTTGGCATGTTGAACTTTCCCTGTAATTGTTGAAATGAAGCTAACTGACCATCTATGTATAGATTACCAATTGTTGTGAGCCCCTTCTCCCTCCACTGTGAAAACACCACATCATCCAATGCAGGGTGGAAAGCATGATTCAGGCAAATCGGGCTGTCTATATAAACAGTGGGTATGTTAAGAAAATACCTAATCTGTTTCCAGATCCTAAGCGTATGACAAATGACTGGGTTTGAGTCATAAGTGGATTTTTTCACATATGATGGGCTATTAACAAGTGCAGGGAGTGAGGAACGTTGACAGGAGGCCTGCTCAATCAAAAGCCATGAAGGCATATCATTCTGTCTCGTCAGAAAGACACAATGTCCAGATTAGCAGCCTAATAATACAGTTTAAAGTGAGGAAGGCCAAAGCCCCCTTCTATCTTGTACTTGCATAAATGCTTCTTTGAAATTCTGGCTGCCTTGTTATCCCATAAAAATGGAGTTACTAATGAATCCAGTTTCTTTAAATAGCTTTGTGGTATGAAATTGGGTAGACATTGGAAGAGGTAAAGAAACCTGGGTAGGACAACCATTTTAATAGCGTTTATACGACCAACTAAGGAGATAGGTAGAGTTTTCCAAAAATCTATATTTTGTTTAAGCTGATATATTTTCATGTCCCAATTCGCTTTCAATAGCTGATCAAGGTCTCTTGTCGGGGCCTCGCGGATGGCGCAGTGTTTAAGGGCGCTGTACTGCAGCGCCAGCTGTGCCTTCAGAGACTCTGGGTTTGCGCCCAGGCTCTGTATAACCGGCCACAATTGGCCTAGCGGCGCCGGGTTAGGGAGGGGTTGGCCGGTAGGGATGTCCTTGTCTCATCGCGCACCAGTGACTCCTGTGGCAGGCCGGGCGCAGTGCGCGCTAACCAAGGTGCACGGTGTTTCCTCCGACACATTGGTGCGGCTGGCTTCCGGGTTGGATGCGCGCTGTGTTAAGAAGCAGTGCGGCTTGGTTGGGTTGTGTATCGGAGGACGCATGACTTTCAACCTTCGTCTCTCCCGAGCCCGTACAGGAGTTGTAGCGATGAGACAAGATAGTAGCTACTAAAAACAATTGGATACCACAAAATTGGGGAGAAAACGGGGTAAAAAAATTGTTTTAAAGCCTCTTGTCACTACAATGCCAAGGCTTGTCCATCACTGTTCTAAACGGGGTAGATTGCAGAAATTACATATCCACAGGCCGTGATATTGGTATCAACTCACTTTTTTGCCAGTTTATCTTGTAGCCAGAGAAGAAGCCAAATGTGTTTATCAAGTTAAGTAAGGGTGGAATAAAAGTTTTAGGCTTGGACAAAAACAAAAGATCATCGTCTGCATATAGGGAAATTTTGTGCTGTGTGTCCTTTATTTTAACAGAAGCTATATCGGCACATGCCCGAATGCGAGTAGCAAGGGGTTCCATGGCTATAGCGAAGAGAGCAGGCGAAATAGGGAACCCCTGTCGGCACCCCTTGAACAAGCGGAATGACTGCGACATTTCTTGATTGGTTACGACGGACGCCATTGGGTGTGCATTAATAATTCTTATCCAATTAATAAATTCCTTTGCAAACCCGAAGTGCTCCAGAACCGACATCATATACTTCCACTCAATCTGATCAAACGCCTTCTCTGCATCAAGAGCTATTACCACTGCCTCAACCTTATGATCGTGATACATTACGTTGAAAAGGCGTCTCAAATTGTAGTATATATGTCGGCCCAGGATAAAACCTGTCTGGTCAGGATGTATGATGTCGGAAATATATGTTTTCAATCGGTTGCCAATATCTATGTCAACACCTTGTTTTTTTATGGGGAGTAACAACACGGGGCGATAAGACGACATCTCCATGGAATATGTATCTTTTTTCAAGATCAGTGCTATTGTAGCCTCATACAGTGTTTGCGGGAGTTTGGCATTTTCTTTGGATTGTTTAAACATTCGCAACATAAGTGGAGATAGAATTCTATAAGAAGTACTGCGCCAGTCTATTACATATCCATCGGGCCCAGGGGCCTTGCTGTTTGGAAATTGTGCTATTGCTGTGTTTATTTCCTCTAAAGTTATCCCTGCATCGAGTGCAGAAGCTGCCCCCCTGTCTAGTTTAGGAAGTTCACATTCAGCGAGAAAGCGTTCCATAGTTTGTGGATCAGTAGCATCACATTTTGATTGATATAGCTCTGACTAAAAGTGTGCAAAGCATTTATTAATATCCTGCGGATCTGTTACTATTTTACCCTTCTTGTCTTTTATTTTGTGAATAGCTCTAGATGCCTGTACATGCCTTAGCAGTCTTGCTAATATTTTAAGTGGTTTGTCACCCAGTTCAAAATAACTTTGTTGCGTTCTAGCAAGTAAAGAGCCCACCCGTTTCGAAAGGATGGTATTGTATTCATATTTTAACTTGGTGATCTTCTCAAGGACTGTATATGAGGAATTCGTCCTAAAAACGTTCTCCTGTTCCCCTAACTCTCTTTCAATTTCTCTCAGCCTAGTATTGGGTGCGTTTCTTCCTCTCTGATTTCTAAGAAATAATGTAACCTCTAATCACAGCCTTTAGAGATTCCCACAGGGTGGAGTCGTCAACATCCCCCGTGTCGTTAGTTCCGAGGAAAAAGGCAATCTGCTCCTTCAAATACTGACACAAAGCCTCATCTTTCAACAGGTATGCGTCTAAGCACCCCGGTCGCCAACCTGTCGAGTTTTAGCACCATGGACAGAGGAGAGTGGTCCGTAATTAGAATAGGGTGATAGGTAACCGACTCAGCTGCTGAAATTAGTTTGGAGTCCAACAAAAAATAGTCAATTCTGGAATATGATTTATGAACTGAGGAAGATAAAGAATAATCCCTGTCTGTAGGGTGCGTCAGTCTCCAAATATCGACAATGTTAAGGTTTGTCATCAATGTATTTAGACAGACACTGGCATTTGATTGTTGAAGTGACCTTGATAGCTGTTTATCTAAAAGAGGATCTAACATACAGTTAAAGTCCCCTCCAACAATAACACTTGTATCCGAGATATTTGGTATGTCCTTAAATACCCTTTGAAAAAATAATGGATCATCGAAGTTGGGTCCATATAAATTGACCAAGGTTACTGGTTTTGAATTCAGTGTACCAGCCACAATAATATACCGACCATTAGGATCTGAAATCGAGGATGAGTAAACAAAAGGAATGTTTTTCCTTATCAGGATTGCTACCCCTGACACCTGACCGATCCAGCCGACTCGTAGCTTGGCCTGAGCGGAGCGTTTAATATGAGTTCCTTGAAGAAACACTATGTCAGCACCCAGTGATTTAAGATGAGAAAAAACCTTAGCTCATTTCACCACACGCCCTAAGCCATTACAGTTCCAGCTGACTATCTTTATTCCACCTGGTCTACTCTGTGCTCTGTCACTATGTGGCATTTCTTATTTTAGAGCAAATTGTTGCTGTCATACAAAACCCAGAAGAAAAACGTCCCGCCGTGCGGGAGCTTGTCATGCCACCTGTATTAATAAACATGAACATAAAACACAGACCCCATCCCCCCTCCCGTCCCTTTACTGAGTGACTTCCCCAAACGAAGCACTCCTTGGCTAACACACAAACCTTAGGGTGTCTAGACATACAGCTTGAACTAACTCATCGTCTATAGATGCTCCGCATATAAACTAATATTAAATAACACTTAACACTTAACTCTCACGTTAGGGGGTGAGTGGTGCTAAAACATGATATGCTAAACAATTCTATATTAGCCACAACATCTCACCTATCATATAAGTCCCAATTTCTGATCTTCTAACCGAAAAGACATAGGCCGGAAATTCAAACACATTCCTGGCCTGTATTTGGTCATTTAGCTGGCTGACACAGCCGTTCTGTATCCTCAGCCAGGGAGCTTGCTTGTCAAGAACAGATCGGCCTCTTTTACGTACGTGTTGATCCCTCGACTGTCACCTTAAACCGGGCTGGGAAGAGGAATCCATATCAGATGTTGGCCGCTCTGCATTTGTTGCGTACCTCATCATACTCTTTCCGTTGGTTCCTCACCTCCAAGGTAAGATCTGGGTAGAAAGACATCCTGGCTCCGTTGAAGTTAAGGGGAACTTTTGACTTGCCAGCTTGAGGATGAGATCCCTGGTCTGGGTATAGTGCAGCCGTACAATGAATGGCCTTGGTGGCCCGCCCTTGGCCGGCTTCGTTGCCTGAGATCTGTGTGCGCGGTCGCATCAGGATGGCCGTTTTGAAGTGTTCACTCCCCAGCAGGGCCGGTATCAGCTCCGAGACAAATTCAGTGGGTTTCCCTTTCTCAGTGTCTACCTGGATCCCACATATTCGGATGTTCTGGCGTCTTGAATGCGACTCGAGCATTTCCAGTCGGGCTTTTAGGGTTTTGTCGTCATTTTTGAACGTTGCGCACTGTTTCTCTATGTCTTGTAGCCTGGCCTCGTGATCGACTGTTGTCTGCTCAACCTCATGCACCCTTCTCTGAGTTGCCTTCACAGTTTCGGCCAAAGTCCCAATACTCTTTGAGATATCAGCCAACCTTGTGTCCACCTTCTTGCTTAGTGAGTTTGTGGCAGCCAGTATGTCACTTTGAGTAGGATCTGTGGGGAACTCTTGGAAGCTAGCCTCTTCAGCTAACTCCTCGTGGGTTGGCGACGTTGACATTGGTTCGTTGTCTCTCATTCAAATGATCTTGTTTAGCGCTCCCTTTTTTGGTGCCTTTTCCCTTTGTCATATTTGTTTGAAGTTATGGGTCGTGAGAGGTTAAGATAAATACTAATTTGTTTCAAAATAGAGCGGAGCTCTAGCAAAGCACGTTTACTCCATAGCACGCTCTCTAGTGCCCGACTCCCACATTCTTAAGTGAACAAAATCCCTGCAGTGTCTAAACCACCTGGCCTACTTTACACACGTAGATGTACGTGTCTGTGACCTTTGACATTTAGGTCATAAACCATGCTCATAAATCTTTCTTGCGTGTAGATCTTCTGTTACTACTTATTACTACAGTGGTTCTAGACCATTTTTGCTTACTGTACCCCATTCACATATTGCGTTGCCCATGAGTCTTCCCAAGTACCCCCTGTGGATGGGCCAGGTACCCCCATGGGTACTAGTACCCCGGGATGAGACCCACTGTCTTATATAAAGCCTTTCAACATTCACCTTGTCTCCTGAGCCTGCACCTTGGAACTCATTGCTTGCCACAATGTGATAAAACATTCTGGGAAAAATGCTCAAGAATAGGGTTATAATTGAAAACTTTAATTCCAGTTACATATTTTACTTTAGAGAAAGCTGTCTCAATGGTTGCGGTGTGACCTCTGTGTGAATGTCATTTTCTTCTTACATCTGCAAAGGAGTCAATTCATACAGTAGAGTACATGTAAGGAATGAATGCTTTAACAAACTGACCAGCATTTAGGTAAAAGGAATTAAGGAATATCAACACAGTTAAACAAAATAATTTAGAGTAAAAGTATAGAGTATACATGTATAGTAAATCTAATAATTCAACATCAATAATTCCATATTTAAAGCAGCTCACCAGTTTGTAACCCCTACTTGCAAGGGAAGACATATTCTGTCTCTGCCTGGTCACCTGAATAAAAAAAATTAAACAGGTAAGTCTCAGTAAATGAACACAAGTTAACCAAATGTAAGAAGAGAGAAACATATGTTTTGGGGAGGGTTAGATATAAACCTACTTGGCTGGTAGTAGTCGTAGATCTGGACCACCGCTGGCTTTAGATTCTGTACTGGGAGCTCCTGTATGATGTCCAGGGTGTGGTTGAATGGAAAATGTGATGGTAACTATTGGGAGATAAAACAAAAATGTAATAAACATATGGGTCACAATTATTTAAATGATATAAGCAGAAGTTTCAGTTTCGGTAACATTCTACTTAACACCCAACTTATTTAATTTTTTATTTAATGTAACCTTTATTTAACTAGGCAAGTCAGTTAAGAACACATTCTTATTTACAATGACAGCCTGCGAAAAGGCAAAAGGCCTCCTGCTGTGACGGTGGCCTGGGATTAAAAATAAATAAGTAAATACAATATAAATACAGGACAAAACACACATCACAACAAGAGAGACAACACAACACTGCATAAAGAGAGACATAAGACAACAACATAGCAAGGCAGCAACACATGACAACACAGCATGGTAGCAACACAACATGGTAGCAGCACAAAACATGGTACAAACATTATTGGGCACAGTCAACAGCACAAAGGTCAAGAAGGTAGAGACAACAATACATCACACAAAGCAGCCACAACTGTCAGTTAGAGTGTCCATGACTGAGTCTTTAGAATGAAGAAACTGAGATAAAACTGTCCAGTTTGAGTGTTTGTTGCAGCCCTTACCAGTCGCTAGTTGCAGCGAACTGAAAATAGAAATGAGACAGGGATGTGTGTACTTTGGGAACCTCTCAAAAGCACCCTTACCCTCCGATCTATAAATTATGTCTCCATAATCTAGCATGGGTAAGATGGTCATCTGAATTAGGGTTAGTTTGGCAGCTGGGGTGAAAGAGGAGCGATTACAATAGAGGAAACCAAGTCTAGATTACATTTAGCCTGCAGCATTGATATGTGCTAAGAGAAGGACAGTGCACCATCTAGCCATACTCCCAAGTACTTGTATGAGGTGACTACCTCAATCTCTAAACCCCCAGAGGTAGTAATAACACCTTATAGAAGAGGGGCATTATTCCTACCAAACCACATGACCTTTGTTTTGGAGGTGTTCAGAACAAGGTTAAGGGCAGAGAAAGCTTGTTGGACACTAAGAGCATTTAGAGCATTTAGCACAAAATCCAGGGAGGGGCCAACTGAGTATAAGACTGTATCATCTGCATAGAAATGGATGAGAGAGCTTCCTGCTGCCTGAGCTATGTTGTTGATGTAAATTGAGAATAGCGTGGAGCCTAGGATTGAGCCTTGGGGTACTCCCTTGGTAACAGGCAGTGGCTGAGACAGCATACTTTATACACTGCACTCTTTGAGAGAGATAGTTAGCAAACCAGGCCAAAGACCCCTCAGAGACACCAATACTCCTTAGCCAGCGGAAACCAGATTACATACCTGATAGAATGCTATAGACATCAAGAAAGCCAGTCAGTTGATTATTGACAAGTTTTTCCAAAACTTTTGTTAGAAAAGGGCAAAATAGAAATAGGACTATAAAAGTTAGGATCAGCTTGATCTCTCCCTTTAAATAAAGGATTACATGTGGCTGCCTTAAAAGCAATTGGAACCTTCCCAGAAAGGAGAGACATGTTAAAAATTGTGTAGATAGGCTTAGTGACGATAGAGGCAGCAACTTTAAAGAAGAAAGGGTCTAAACCATCTGACCCAGATGTTTTTTGGGGTCAAGTTTAAGGTGCTCAGGTGCATCCTGTTTCCATTGATCATCCTTGAGATGTTTCTACAACTTGATTGGAGTCCACCTGTGGTAAATTCAATTAACAGGACATGATTTGGAAAGGCACACACCTGTCTAGATAAGGTCAGAACAATGATTGTCAGAACAAAAACCAAGCCAAGAGGATGAAAGAATTGTCTGCAGAGCTTCGAGACAAGATTGTGTTGAGGCACAGATCTGGGGAAGGGTACCAAAATATTTCTGCAGCATTGAAAGTCTCCAAGAACACAGTGGCCTCCATCATTCTTAAATGTAAGAAGTTTGGAACCACCAAGACTCTTCCTAGAGCTGGCCTCCCAGCCAAACCGAGCAATCTGGGAAGAAGGGCCTTGGTCAGGGAGGTGATCAAGAACCCAATGGTCACTCTGACAGAGCTCCGGAGTTCCTCTGTGGGGATGGGAGAACCTTCCAGAAGGACAACCACCTCTGCAGCACTTCACCAATCAGGCCTTGATGGTAGAGTGGCCAGACAGAAGCCACTCCTCTCAGACCATAAGAAACAAGATTCTCTGGTCTGATGAAACCAAGATTGAACTGTTTGGCCTGAATGTCAAGCGTCACAAACCTGGCACCATCCCAAAGGTGAAGCATGGTGGTGGCACAATCATGCTGTGGGGATGTTTATTAGTGACAGGGACTGAAAGACTAGTCTGGATCGAGGCAAAAATGAACGAAGCAAAGTACAGAGAGATTTTTGATGAAAACCTTCCTCAGACCACTCAGGACCTGGGTGGGGCGAAGGATCACCTTCCAACAGAACAATGACCCGGAGCACACAGCCAAGACAATGCAGGAGTGGCTTCGGGACAAGTCTCTGAATGTCTTTGAGGGGCCCTACCAGAGCATGGACTTGAACCCGATCGAACATTTCCAGAGAGACCTGAAAATAGAGGTGCAGCAGCACTCCCCATCCAACCTGACAGAACTTGAGTGGATCAGCAGAGCAGAATGTGATAAACTCCCCAAATACATGTATGTCAAGCTTGTAGAGTCAAACTCAAGAAGACTTGATTCTGTGATCCCTGCCAAAGGTGCTTCAACAAAGTACTGAATAAAGGGTCTGAAAACGTATGTAAATGTGATATTTATTTATTTATTTGCTTTGTTATTATGGGGTATTGTGTGTAGATAGTTTTTTTCCCCCATTTTAATAAGGCTGTAACGTAACAAAATGTGGAAAAAGTCAAGGGGTCTGAATACGGTCGTGGCCAAAAGTTTTGAGAATGACACAAATATTAATTTTCACAAAGTTTGCTGCTTCAGTGTCTTTAGATATTTTTGTCAGATGTTACTATGGAATACTGAAGTATAATTACAAGCATTTCATAAGTATCAAAAGCTTTTATTGACAATTACATGAAGTTGAATCAAAGAGTCAATATTTGCAGTGTTGACCCTTATTTTTCAAGACCTCTGCAATCCGCCCTGGCATGCTGTCAATTAACTTATGGGTCACATCCTGACTGATGGCAGCCCATTCTTGCATAATCAATGCTTGCAGTTTGTCAGAATTTGTGGGGTTTTGTTTGTCCACCCGCCTCTTGAGGATTGACCACAAGATCTCAATGGGATTAAGGTCTGGAGAGTTTCCTGGCCATGGACCCAAAATATCAATGTTTTGTACCCGAGCCACTTAGTTATCACTTTTGCCTTATGGCAAGGTGCTCCATCATGCTGGAAAAGGCATTGTTCGTCACCAAACTATTCCTGGATGGTTGGGAGAAGTTGCTCTCGGAGGATGAGTTGGTACCATTCTTTATTCATGGCTGTGTTCTTAGGCAAAATTGTGAGTGAGCCCACTCCCTTGGCTGAGAAGCAAACCCACACATGAATGGGCACAGGATGCTTTACTTTTGTCTTCTCTGGACAAGCATTTTTCTGGATGCCCCAAACAATCGGAAAGGGGATTCATCAGAGAAAATTACCCCAGTCCTCAGCAGTCCAATCCCTGTACCTTTTACAGAATATCAGTCTGTCCCTGATGTTTTTCCTGGAGAGACGTGGCTTCTTTGCTTCCCTTCTTGAAACCAGGCCATCCTCCAAAAGTCTTTGCCTCACTGTGCGTTCAGATGCACTCACACCTGCCTGCTGCCATTCCTGAGCAAGCTCTGTACTGGTAGTGCCCCCATCCCACAGCTGAATCAACTTTAGGAGACCGTCCTGGCGCTTGCTGGACGTTATTGGGCGCCCTAAAGCCTTCTTCACAACAATTGAACCGCTCTCCTTGAAGTTCTTGATGATCCGATAAATTGTTGATTTAGGTGCAATCTTACTGGCAGCAATATCCTTGCCTGTGAAGCCCTTTTTGTGCAAAGCAATGATGACGGCACGTATTTCCTTGCAGGTAACCATGATTGACAGAGGAAGAACAATGATTCCAAGCACCACCCTCCTTTTGAAGCTTCCAGTCTGTTATTGGAACTGAATCAGCATGACAGAGTGATCTCCAGCCTTGTCCTTGTCAACACTCACTCCTGTGTTAACGAGAGAATCACTGACATGATGTCAACAGGTCCTTTTGTGTCAGGGATGAAATGCAGTGGAAATGATTTTTGGGGATTCAGTTGATTTGCATGGCAAAGAGGGACTTTGCAATTAATTGCAATACATCTGATCACTCTTCATATCATTCTGGAGTATATGCAAATTGTCATCATACAAACTGAGGCAGCAGACTTTGTGAAAATGTATATTTGTGTCATTCTCAAAACTTTTGGCTACGACAGAACTTTCCGGAGGCACTGCATATCCATTGTTTTTGTCAAAATGTCTCACGGTCAGTAAATTTGTTTGGGAATTATTGATGGACAGCAATATTCAAATCTTGTCTCTGATTTTTTTATGTAGATTTAAATCAGGATGGAGACTTGACCATTCAGGAACACAACACCTACTGGAAAGACATTCTGTTGTGTCTTTGGCATTACAAATTGTGTAATTGTCCCGCAGAAAAATAAAACTCCAACCCAGGGTAAGATTTTCAGAAAACTGAGGGGGGGTTGATTTCCTATAACTTCTTACCTGGGCTTTGCTCCTTTCATTTAAACTCCCCAAATACATGTATGCCAAACTTGTAGAGTCATACCCAAGAAGACTCGAGGCTGTAATCGCTGCCAAAGGTGCTTCAATAAAGTAATGACAAAAGGGTCTGAATACTTATGTAAATGTGATATTTTGTCATTATGGGGTATTGTGTGTAGATTGTAGATTCCTATAACTTTTTTACCTGGGCATTGCTACTTTCATATTTATTTTGATCCTAACAAACACCCGGTCCCTGCCGGTGACAAGCATAACCATAACATGATGCTGCCACCACAATACTAGAAAATACAAAGGGATCAACAACATTGCTTTCACGACACATTACCGGCCTGTATGAGAAAGTGAAATAAAGAAAGTTTGTGTTAAAAAATCCACTCCAAATCATCCATTATGTTTGAATTAAGGCAGTTAAGTAATACTGCAAGACAGCATGGCAAAGACATTAACGTTGTGGCCTAAATGAGAAACTACAGGTTTGGGTCAAATCCAATACAACACAGAGAGAAACTCTCTGTATTCTCCAGTATTGTGGTGGCAGCATCATGTTATGAGTATGCTTGTCATTGGAAGGGACTGGGGAGTTTGTCAGGATCAAAAGAAATATGAAAGGCCCAAAACCCAGGTAAAGGAAAACCCCCCTCAATCTTCTGAAAACCTAACCCTGGTATAGAGTTCTGTTGTTCAGAGAGACAATTAGACAAATGTTTATGCCAAAGACCAGAATTGCTTACCAAAAGGTGTTAAGCGTGTTCCTGAGTGGTCTAAAATGTGAAAATCAGAGACAAGATTTGAATATTGCTCTCCATCAATGATTCCCAACCAAAGCAATTTTGACAGAAACAATGGGCATATGTTGCCCTAAGAGTTGTGCAAAGTTGATAGAATGGACGATTTGGTTTTGGTCTCACCTCTGTCAAGTACATTAACACATGGTCATCTTTAGCATCAACACGATCCACAAAAAGTGATCTCCTCAGCTGTGAAGACAAGCCATACATGTTATTCATATTGCATTGACAACAATGTTCAGTTTCAGAAAGATTCACAGGTGAAAGAGGCAAGAGTTACTATACATAGAAAAAGGTCACAGGTGTCACGACTTCCGCCGAAGTTGGTTCCCCTGCCTGTTCAGGCGGTGCTCGGCGATCATCGTCACCGTCCTACTAGCAGCCACCGATCCCTTTTTCGTTTGTCTGTTTGTTTTGTCTTATTAGTTTCACCTGTGTTTCTGTTGTTTGGTTTAATTAGCTTCCCTATATTTAGTAGGTAGACCCGCCCTTGTTTTGTGCGGGATTGTCTTTATGTTACGTGTGTGCATTTTAGGTAGTGGTGGATTGTCTTTATGTTACGTGTGTGCATGTTAGGTAGTGGTGGATTGTCTTTATGTTACGTGTGTGCATGTTAGGTAGTGGTGGATTGTCTTATGTTACGTGTGTGCATGTTAGGTAGTGGTGGATTGTCTTTATGTTACGTGTGTGCATGTTAGGTAGTGGTGGATTGTCTTTATGTTACGTGTGTGTATTTTAGGTAGTGGTGGATTGTCTTTATGTTACGTGTGTGTATTTTAGGTAGTGGTGGATTGTCTTTATGTTACGTGTGTGCATGTTAGGTAGTGGTGGATTGTCTTTATGTTACGTGTGTGCATGTTAGGTAGTGGTGGATTGTCTTTATGTTACGTGTGTGCATGTTAGGTAGTGGTGGATTGTCTTTATGTTACGTGTGTGCATGTTAGGTAGTGGTGGATTGTCTTTATGTTACGTGTGTGCATTTTAGGTAGTGGTGGATTGTCTTTATGTTACGTGTGTGTATTTTAGGTAGTGGTGGATTGTCTTAATGTTACGTGTGTGCATGTTAGGTAGTGGTGGATTGTCTTTATGTTACGTGTGTGCATTTTAGGTAGTGGTGGATTGTCTTTATGTTACGTGTGTGCATGTTAGGTAGTGGTGGATTGTCTTTATGTTACGTGTGTGCATGTTAGGTAGTGGTGGATTGTCTTTATGTTACGTGTGTGCATGTTAGGTAGTGGTGGATTGTCTTAATGTTACGTGTGTGCATGTTAGGTAGTGGTGGATTGTCTTAATGTTACGTGTGTGCATGTTAGGTAGTGGTGGATTTTCTTTTCTTTAACTTGGCATGCTGTGGTTTTTGGGTTGTCTCGTTGTGTGCCCTGTATTTGTTGGGCTTATTATTTTGTTGTGCCTGAGTAAAGCGCTTAACCTCAGTGGAACTCTCTCTGCGTCGGATTCCTGCACCCACCTAGTCCCGCGTGACAACAGGTAACACCATAAACAAACGTATGTTATGACAAAAACTCACCCTCCCCAAAGACTCTGGGTCTGGGACAAACCCAGACAGCATTTTCAAATCCACTATAATCATATTTGTGGTCAGCTCCTTTCCATGATATCTGTGAAAGCAAAGAGTTGCCTGTCATATCAAAGTTTGATGTTGACAAGTGCTTGTGATAATCAAATGAATGGATACTTTGACTATTTACCCATAAAAAGACATGGTTGCCTGATATGCTTTCTTACTGTTACCGATCCAAGCCTATGTACAAACTAGAAGTGAAATGACCCATACATACAGTGCCCTCTGTAATTATTGGGACAGAGAAGCATTTCTTTAAATCAAACAATGACTATGAGGATTAAGTGCAGACTTTCAGCTTTTGAAATTACAGCACTTTTTGTACATAGCCTCCCCATTTTAGGGGACCAAAGTAGGCTATTGGGAAAAATTCACTTATGTGTATTAAAGTAGTAAAAAGTGAAGTATTTGGTCCCATATTCAGAGCACACAATGACTACATCAAGCTTGTGACTCTATAAATTAGTTGGATGCATTTGCTGTTTGTTTTGGTTGTGTTTCAGATTATTTATCTGACATCCCCTGTTATTGTTATGGTGAGAGGTTAGCATCTCTTGGGGATATGCTGTTTGTGAGTATGTAACTTTCTCACTCATCATTATTCACAATTCATTCATGATTATTTGTAATCATGGTAGCATCAACATTAATATAGAAGCGTTTAGAAACATATTATATTCTTATTTACAATAAAAATGGACTCCAAAATGGCACAACACATTATTTACCATACATTTCTATTGGGCAAAAAATAATCTGGAACAAAAAGGAAATGCATCCAACAAATTTGTAGCGTGAAAATGGGACCAAGTACTTAACTTTTTACGACATTAATAAAACATATACGTGAATTTGTCCTAAAATGGGGGGACTATGTACAAAACGCACTGTAACTTCTAAACGGTTCACCAAATATGGATGTTAATGCCACACTTTAACCTCATAGCCATTGTTTTATTTCAAATCCACACTTTTGGAGTACAGAGTCAAATGAAGAAAAAAAATGTTTCTTTGTCCCAATAATTACAGAGGGCACTATAGGTATAATAACACCAATTCAATTGGGTCAGATACATTCTGTAAGACATGCTCCAAAACAACACTGGAGTGTCATCATTGACCTGATTCAAATAATAAACTGATTGAAAGAATGCTTCTGTGAACGCAAATGTGTCATTCATTCTTACTGAGACTGGAGTTTCAGCGTGACTCTGGGTCTCAAAGAGTTACTGTTGCAGTCCACCTCTGGCTTCACCTGGATACTGAGCGTTGTGCTGTCAGTAGGAGTAGGGATGTTGTAGTGGAGCGCCACCTGGGAAAGAGGGAAGAACAAGTCAGGGAAACCAACCTGTCTAGAAATATACAATTTAAAACTTAGGGAAAAAATAAACGTTTCATAAACCAACTATCAAGCCAGACAACGCTTCTTAAATGTTTGAAATTCACAGTAATATACAAATCCATATCTTGCACGTTAGTATTGGGAGGAGTGTATTCACTGACCTGCACTGAGGCACAAGCACTGCCCTTCACTTCCACGCTGTACTTCCCTTCTGTGTCCTGCAGCGCCCTCTCCTGGTAGAGAAGCTTGTTGTTTTGGTTCACTTCGAAGAGGTGCTGTGCCCCACTGGGAGAATGTACTGTGACTGTGCTGGCACCCTCTCTACTGTACACCCTGGTGGAGTAGAGAGCCAGGGCCTGGAGGGCCACCACTGTGTCCTAAACACACACACCAACAGACCACAGACAAATATGTTCAAAATGAATGAAAACACCCATTTACAGAAAGGGTAGATTTTTACATTGGTCAGTTCCTAGAGTGACTATTTCCCATTTCCATCCATTATGATTTCTTGGCTCCATTTCAGTGCAAGTCATCCTCACCAGGCTTGACATGACAAGAAGCACATACATGCCTGTTGTGAAGTCAAGGTAATAATGCCTCACTACTAGTGCACAGCACAGGGTGCCGCTTCAGAACGGAGGTGTTTTGGAAATATACCTGTGTGGAAGAGAAGCCTCCGTAGGCGTTCTGCTGTCTCACCAGCCACCTGACGATGCGGGAGGCATAGCCCAGGTCAGTGGTAGACAGAGGGGAGGCACTGAGGGAAGCCAGCAGAACATAGGAGCTGATTTCTACCGCCAGGGAGGCTGAGGTCTCTGAGGAGGTCTGAGTCCAGTGCAGGACACCCCCTTAGGGATGAGGAACACACACACACAGAGACAGAGAGAGACAGAGAGAGAGACAGAGAGAGAGACACAGAGAGAGACACAGAGAGAGACAGAGAGAGAGACACAGAGAGAGACAGAGAGAGACACAGAGAGAGAGACACAGAGAGAGACAGAGAGAGAGAGAGAGAGAGAGAGAGAGAGAGACACAGAGAGAGAGAGAGAGAGAGAGAGAGAGAGAGAGACACAGAGAGAGAGACACAGAGACACAGAGACACAGAGACACAGAGACACAGAGAGAGAGAGAGAGAGAGAGAGATTATATATTCATCATTAAACAGAATACAAAGTTCTTCTCTGACCTCCCTAATGAATTTTATGACAGACACCTGAGTTCTTTGAAATACTCTGGGCATTGAATTGAGACTGCCTGGAGTGGCAGATGGGAGGAGGGTTTGCACTTTTCTGATTACTTCATTGGCTCCATTGCCCAGGTAAGCTCAATCAAGGCAAGACACCACAAACAGATCTTGGACCAGAATATGTCTCACCTTCTTGTAATGCGATCGTGTCCAGGTGCTGCAGAAGCTGGGCCCGGGTCTCCATGTCCCCTGCCAGGGTAAAGGTGTATGCCAGCAGAGCAGTAGTGTAAGTGTTGGACAAATCACTGGTTGAGTTCCTCAGGCAAGACAAGCTGCGGTACACAACAGGATCCTGGAGCACAAAATAACAGAGCAGCACATTAAGAGACATGTTAGCCTGGTCCCAGATCTGTTTGTTCTGGCAAGGCAATACAAACAGATCTGGGACCAGGCTAGACACATTCATGCTGGAGCACTTTTAGTTTTTCAGTTTACAATATTACAACTATGCCTGTACTTTTTTATGTTAACAGCACACTGTCATTCAGGACTGCTTATGGTAACAGCTATTCTTATTTCTATTCCATATGCTACTTTCAGATCAATTTGAACACAGAACTCACTACATTTTAGAATATCTAAAAGACAGTTGACATAAAATGTATACAATGGACTTCATACAGGAGGCCAAATGAGTTTCCTGTAATGGACGTTGTTGAAGTGAGAAACAATAGTTATGTGGAGATGCTACGTACCGACACTGACATGTTGAGCTCCAGCATTGAAGCAGTGATGTAGGCCGTCAGTGTGACTTCATCTGTCACCCCACCCTACAAAACAATATGCTAAATACTAAAACATGTGTAAACTGTAGCCTGATACAATTCTGTTGAAATCATCATTCCCAACTTTATGGCTGGTCTGACGAGACGTAAAACGACATCTACCATCTTCTATCAGTTTATTATCAATATAAATACCTTCATTCTGTTGTTAAAGAGTTTCCCCAATCTAATGAAACAGCCATGTTCTCCTTGTTGACTTTCCAACCAAGTCTTGGTTTGCTCAATTTTTACCGGATCAATATAGATGAAAGACTTTGCTTTGCCAAAGGATCTCAAAACAAAAGCAGTCAGCCTGAGAAAAGAGAACTTGATTTGAATGTCCCGTCATAATACCCACATAAGGTTGTTATAAACATGACAGAGCTTGACATTACATGCAACAAAAGATTATTTTAATTTATGTCACATCCATGGTCTCCCTGTCAGAGACAATGCCATTTGATTGGTCAATACTTAATTGAAACAGACACAGTTATAATGTGTTTACCAGTAGGTGAAACACAATACTTACCAAGTGTTCCCTGAACCCTGTCCAAATGTGCTGTATGCACCATCAACATGCTTGTAGTTCAGCTGCCTTTGGTAACCTGTCGGTGAGTTTTTAAAGCAAACAACAGTAACCAAGTGTGTTTTATATTCACTGAGGGTGCGCCCCAAATGGCACCCTATTCCCTAGCGTACTCTTTTTGCCAGGAAAAAAGTAGTGCACTATGTAGGGAGTAGGGTGATATTTGGGATTTAAAAGAAATCTATATTCTATAATCAAATGACTTTAGCAAAACATCTGGAAGTCCCAACATGTGTTGGGTGAGTGATGCTCTGTTGATAACACTGTAATATCATCTGTGCTGTAGCTCTATAATTTACATGATAGCAGGGTTGTAGTCACTAGGGCACACTGTGGTGAAATGTTTAAAAATGTTCTTCAACGGACAACAAAAAAAAGGGGCTCTTATTGGACAAATCCAGCTCTGTTTCAGTCAGTTTTCTTCCGTTTGGTGCCTAATCAATACGACCCATATTTTGAGGGACTCTCTTACCACTAGTGAGGAACTTGATGGCCTTGTCTCGGATGGCTGGAGTGAGCTGCTCTGTGTTCCTCAGGTACTCCAGGATGTAGATATTGGGGGCGAGGAGGGCCATATTCTGCTCTCCACACCCATACGGCATCTGCAACAGTCCATCCAGGTTCTTCAGGGCCCGACCCAGGATGTCACCTACAGGTAAACATGGGACTTCTGTGATACTGTCCTCTTTAGCAAACAGCAGCATTATCACTGGATAAGGGTTGCTTTTCTCACCAAAACTCCTGTCTAAACTCACCAAGCCTCTCTAAATAATACAATGGTTTATTTTACCCAGGACTGAGAGAGAAATTCGATCAGATCCATCCACCACATTCTTGGGGAGTTGCAGTTCCACCTCCTCTGTCATAGTTACTCCTGTGGACACACAGATGATAAGATGAATGGAGATAATCAGTTCAACCAAAGTGAACATTCAACGTTCATGTATTACTGACCAGTTGGACACAGCAACCAGTTGTAGGTGTCGGTCTTCTCTGTTCCCTCAGCCTGAGAAGAGAGGATATTATTTTCAGTCAGAGGTAGTTACTCTAGGTATCTGTACAACAGTACGTTCCATCACAACAGTAGGCTGCATACCTTCACCAGCAGGTTCTGTGTGACTGTGTCGATGCGTCCTCTCTCCGGTACGTTCACAATCTCATTGTCACACACAGCGTGGGACTGGACAGCCTCTGCACTAACGGACACATTCATAACCCCTACACACACGTTGACAGACAGAATACACCACAAGTTACACAAGATCCAATATGGTGACTGAGAGTGCACAACTCAGGCTGACATCCATTCTGCTGTTTTTGGTATTTGCTAGGATCCCCAACAGCTGTTGCAAAAGCAGCAGCTACTCTTCCTGGGATCCACACAAAACATGAAATATAATACAGAATGACATAATACAAAACATCAATAGACAAGAACAGCTCAAAGACAGAACTACATATAAAAAATGTAAAAGGCACACGTAGCCTACATATCAATGCATACACACAAACTATCTAGGTCAAATAGGGGAGAGGCTTTGTGCCGCAAAGTGTTGCTTTATCTGTTTTTTGAAACCAGATGTGCTGCTTATTTGAGCAATATGAGATGGAAGGAAGTTCCATGCAATTAGGGCTCTATATAATACTGTACGCTTTCTTGAATTTGTTCTGGATTTGGGGACTGTGAAAAGACCCCTGGTGGCATGTCTATTGGGATAAGTGTGTGTGTCAGAGCTGTGTGTAAGTTGACTATGCAAACAATTTTGGATTTTCAACACATTAATGTTTCTTATAAAAAGAAGAAGTGATGCAGTCAGTCTCTCCTCAACTGTTAGACAAGAGAGACTGGCATGCATAGTATTTATTTCAGCCCTCTGATTACAATTAAGAGCAAAACGTGCGACTCTATTCTGGGCCAGCTGCAGCTTAGCTAGGTCTTTCCTTGCAGCACTGGACAACACGACCGGACAATAATCAAGATAAGATAAAACTAGAGCCTGCAGAACTTGCTTTTTGGGGTGTGTGTCAAAGCAAAGCATCTCTTTATTATGGCTAGACCTCTCCCCATCTTTACAACCAATCTATATGTTTTGACCACAACAGTTTCTATCTAAAGTAACGCCAAGTAATTTAGTCTCCTCAACTTGTTCAACAGCCAAACCATTCATTGCCAGATTCAGCTGAGGTCTAGAACTTAAGCAATGATTTGTACCAAATACAATGCTCTTAGTCTTAGTGATGTTCCGGACCAGTTTATTACTGGCCACCCATTCCAAAATAGACTGCAACTCTTTGTTAAGGGTGTCAGTGACTTCATTAGCTGTGGTTGCTGATGCGTATATGTTTGAATCATCAGCATACATGGACACACATGCTTAGTTTAATGCCAGTGTCAGGTCATTGGTAAACACAGAAAAGAGTAGAGGTTCTAGAGAGCTGCCCTGTGGTACACCACACTTTACATGTTTGATATTAGAGAAGCTTCCATTAAAGAAAACCCTTTGAGTTCTATGAGATAGATAACTCTGAATCCATGATATGGCAGAGTTTGAATCGCCATAACACATACGTTTTTTCAACAACAGGTTATGGTCAATAATATCAAAGGCTGCACTGAAATCTAACAGTACAGCTCCCACAATCTTATTATTATCAATTTCTTTCAACCAATCATCGGTCATTTGTGTCAGTGCAGTACATGTTGAGTGCCCTTCTCTATAAGCATGCTGAAAGTCTGTTGTTAATTTGTTTACAGAGAAATAGCATTGAATTTGTTCAAACACAATCTTGTCCAATAGTTTGCTAAGAGCTGGCAGCAAGCTTATAGGTCTGCTGTTAGAACCAGTAAAGGCCGCTTTACCACTCTTGGGTGGCAGAATTACTTTGGCTTCTCTCCAGGCCTGAGGACAAAGACTTTCCCCTAGGCTCTGATTAAAAATATGACAGAGAGGAGTGGCTATAGAGGACAGCTACCATCCTCAGTAGCTTTCCATCTAAGTTGTCCATGCCAGCAGGTTTGCTATTACGGATCAATAACAATAACTTTCCCACATCTC
Organism: Oncorhynchus tshawytscha; assembly: GCF_018296145.1. Classification (NCBI taxonomy): domain Eukaryota; kingdom Metazoa; phylum Chordata; class Actinopteri; order Salmoniformes; family Salmonidae; genus Oncorhynchus; species Oncorhynchus tshawytscha. The sequence goes on from NC_056441.1 coordinate 59,026,136, forward strand.
CCACACTAATTTTCCAAAATTCAACCTTGCAATGCATGAATACAATTGCTCACTGTTCATTGTTGGCATTTCCTGCTTAAGTTTGCCTTTTTTCCATCATTCTTTATATCATTGACCTTGTCTTCATAATACAGTTTCTTCTTCTTTTTGTTGAGTTTAGTCACATAATTTCTCAATTTTCAGTAAGTCAGCCAGTCAGATGAGTAGCCAGACTTATTAGCCACTCCTTTTGCCCCATCTCTTTCAACCATACAGTTTTACAATTCCTCATCAATCCAGTCAATTTCTTAACAGGTGCGTGTTTATCAATAATTGGAAGAAGCAATTTCATAAATTAATCAAGTGCAGCGTCTGGATGCTCCTCATTAATCACATCAGACCAACAAATATTTTTTAACATCATCCACCTAAATCAGGGCAAAATATTTTGTATGATCTCTATTTTAGGCCCAGCTGTTGGAAATTTGGCTTTCCTGGATAAAGCCACTATATTGTGATCACTGCATCCAATGGGTACGGATACAGCTTTAGAACAAAGTTCTACAGTATTAGAACGGTTGAATGAAGACTGGTGATTTACCCAGGATAGAGGGTGCCATCGTCCAACTGAAGGTCTTTCGTCCATTGGCACACAAGCATGATGAGTACTGGACATCCTTCAAGGGTGTGAGAGTGTAGTCTAAGGAGTGAGCTGGAGTCACAGAAACCTGCCCAAGAGGAACACTTGTAAGATAACATGGAAAACCCAAGACTGATACATTGGGTGTAAAAAAATCATTAAAAAATAAACATTGACTAGATCAACTGTAACAAAACAAAATACAAGAGTTTAAAAACAACTCATGAAACAACTCAAGAAACGATCATGATGCGGTGCCGTACCATGATGCACTTGGACAGGTAGTTAAACACAGTGGCCTTCAGCTCAAAGTGCTCTCCACGGATGATGGAGTACGGCAGGGTGAGTTCCAGGAAGAAGGGCTGGAAGACAGTGAGCTCCACTGGAGGAGCCAGGCCGAAGCCGCCAGGAGCCAGGCAGAATGCTTCTGTCTCCCAGGTGGTGATGGTGTCTGGAACTGTGAGGGGCATGTCTACTGTTCCGGATTCCCTGTAATACAGAGGTCAGAGTTCAAACAGAAAGCCATTAAGTGTTCCATTGAGAAAAATTGAGCCAAAGGGGTAAATTGAGCCACCCTTGTTTCTAGGAAACTATACACAAAATGTATAATTAGACTACATATTTAGGAAGAGGACATTTCATGGAGTCGATAAAGGAAGAAACCACTTGAAAAAAGTGGTAAGCAAGTTAGGTCCAAAAAACAGATTTTCACCAAGTCAAATGAATTTGTTGTGTTAGAGGTTTCATGATTGTTGTATCTAAACCAAAGTAGATAATTAAGATTGTCCTATACATCAGTTGGTGGTTCTATAAGCTACAATATGAGGTCCTAAACCTAGCATGAGTGCCTCCTTGTAGCTGTGTGGGCTAATATAGTCTAAATGTTTGCCTTGGGGTAAATTGAGCTAATGGTTTTGTCAATAGAGAGCAATAGTAACGGCGTATATTTGAAGGCACAAACTTCTCCATGGTACGTTAGACAAAGCCTATGGGAAAATGAATTTAGTTTTTGGAGAGGTTTTGGATAAATGCAGAAAATAAGGTCTGAGGTAAAGACAGGTTTAGGAGATCTTTTACTGTACGTTTTGCTTTTTGAGATAATCTTCATCAGCTAACGCCTCTCTTGTGAATTTTGTAATGTAATAATAAAAGCACATAAATTACATAAATTATTCATGTTTCATAAAGGTCATGTTAACTGACTGATATTATGTCACTGAACAAAACGTAAAAGATCTCCTAAACCTGTGTTAATCTCAGACTTTATTTTCGGCTTTTATCCCAAAACCCTATTCTTTCCCCATTCATTTTCCTCATATGAATGGCTGAACGAACCCATTTCCGGGTTTTAGGACTACAAGCTGGTGAGCTCTATGGCAAGTTGAGCAAATTGAAGTGTTTTCTTCCCAGGCAAATGGTTGGGTAGTAAAAGATTAACAGGGATTATGTAATCCAATTACAATAATTAACATTTTATGTTACATTCTTAAAAACAGCTGATTACTTTCAGGATGACTTAATCTAGTACTCAATGCTTTCATTTAGCTCATCATCAAGACTTTGAACATGCTCTCAGAGATTCTATTGTTCTGCTGATTGCCCATCAAGGGTGGATGACTTCTCTTGTTGAAGGTAAGGCTACCAAACATTGACACCTGTCCCACTGGTCAATCAGGCAGTCGTCTGGACTACAGAGTTCCTGCTTGCTGCTTTGGAGCAGTGCAGTTTCTCTCGCTCTCTCCTTTGTGACATGCTTTCTGATTGCACAATATTTCTAAATGTAGGTCTAATGGCGGGAAAGACACAGTATTGTAGGCCGTCATTGTAAATGAGAATTTGTTCTTAACTGACTTTCCTAGTTAAATAAAGGTTCAATTGAAAGCAACCACTATTGTTGCTGTTCAAGAGATAATGGGCCCAGGTTTGTGGTCTGAATTGTATTTAATATTGAACAAAGGGCAATATTAAAAAGGTGGTTGCATAGGCCTGTCAAGGTGGGTGCATATACATTAAATATACTGTTAGATATCAGTAAGAAGGCTAACTATTTGTAATAGGCTATTGTCAAATAATAACAACAATTAGAGTTAGCGATCTCCTAACCACTTCCTCAGGTGGTGAATTAGCCCCAAATGATTTAGCCTATGTGATATTAGTGGCAAAAAATGTAGACAAATTAATCTTTATTGAACAAAAACATCTGAATATTCTGGAAAATTATTTTGATAGTAAAATATTAACAACAATTGCTTAGTTGTCAAACCCCAAATGCATCACTGGTTCTTGAATCATACCATTTTAGCAGTTATGTTTTAAAATTTAACCATTATTTAACTAGGCCAGTCAGTTAAGAACAAAATCTTATTTACAATGACAGCCTACTGGGGAACAGTGAGTTAACTGCCTTGTTCAGGGAAACAACATTTGTCTGTAAACTTTCAAAACGTCAACATAACAAAATACGCTAGACAAGGTGGGATGTTTTTGTGTCTGGAAAATTATTTATGCGAGAAATGGGGGTGGAAACGCTTTTATGACCAAATATTGATATAATAACCATCATATCAAAGTAAACTTGGAGTCACGCGATGACATGTTGTGGTCCTCCCACAACCATTCGTCAGGAAAGCATGCAGTTTATTAGGCTACGGATGAAATAAGTAATGATGAACTTCACAGGGTGCTAAAAGCGCAAGATGATGAGTGTGGTATCATCTAAAATAAGGAGGCACGACAACGAGGTTCTAGCTTCAGCATGTTTACTAGCCTAGCCTGCGCAAGTCATACATAGGTACAGATACCCACAAGGGCCATCCTACTACATCTTCCCCTCTCAAATTAACAATAATATCATCCTCTTTAACATGCTACTTCATATCCTGAAACATTATGAAAGCATTACATTACACAGTCTGACCTCCTATGCATTAACTTAGGTACGGTCTCCACTTGCTGGGTATGGTCCCCAACAGTATGTATTGTATTCACGCAACACAGTCTTTTAGCCACTCTGGTGGCTTCACATCCCTTTTTGGGTGAGCTTGTGGATCTATGAGCATTCTCTCTCCTTCCCCCTATGCATAGTTTCCTAGGAACGCGAAGCGAGGCGGCCATCTCTGTCGGCGGCGGAAGTAGTGAGAAGCTCCCATGCTGAGGTCTGTTCAACGCTGGTCTGACCAATCTGATTCCACGCTCCGAGACTGCTTCCATCACGTGGACTGGGATATGTTTAGTATTGCGTCAAACAACAACATTGACAAATACGCTGATTCGGTGAGCGAGTTCATTAGAACGTGCGTTGAAGATGTCGTTCCCATAGCAACGATTAAAACATTCCCAAACCAGAAACCGTGGATTGATGGCAGCATTCACGTGAAACTGAAAGCGCGAACCACTGCTTTTAATCAGGGCAAGGTGGAAACATGACCGAATACAAACAGTGTAGCTATTCCCTCCGCAAGGCAATAAAACAAGCTAAGCGTCAGTATAGAGACAAAGTAGAATCGCAATTCAACGGCTCAGACACAAGAGGTATGTGGCAGGGTCTACAGTCAATCACGGATTACAAAACGAAAACCAGCCCAGTCACGGACCAGGATGTCTTGCTCCCAGGCAGACTAAATAACTTTTTTGCCCGCTTTGAGGACAATATAGTGCCACTGATATGGCCCGCAACCAAAACATGCGGACTCTCCTTCACTGCAGCCGAGGTGAGTAAAACATTTAAATATGTTAACCCTCGCAAGGCTGCAGGCCCAGACGGCATCCCCAGCCGCGCCCTCAGAGCATGCGCAGACCAGCTGGCTGGTGTGTTTACGGACATAGTCAATCAATCCCTATCCCAGTCTGTTGTTCCCACATGCTTCAAGAGGGCCACCATTGTTCCTGTTCCCAAGAAAGCTAAGGTAACTGAGCTAAACGACTAGCACTCACTTCCGTCATCATGAAGTGCTTTGAGAGACTAGTCAAGGACCATATCACCTCCACCCTACCTGACACCCTAGACCCACTCCAATTTGCTTACCGCCCAAATAGGTCCACAGACAATGCAATCTCAACCACACTGCACACTGCCCTAACCCATCTGGACAAGAGGAATACCTATGTGAGAATGCTGTTCATCGACTACAGCTCAGCATTTAACACCATAGTGCCCTCCAAGCTCGTCATCAAGCTCGAGACGCTGGGTCTCGACCCCACCCTGTGCAACTGGGTACTGGACTTCCTGATGGGCCGCCCCCATGGGGTTAGTGGAAGGTAAAAACATCTCCACCCCGCTGATCCTCAACACTGGGGCCCCACAAGGGTGCATTCTGAGCCCTCTCCTGTACTCCCTGTTCACCCACGACTGCGTAACCACGCACGCCTCCAACTCAATCATCAAGTTTGCGGACGACACAACAGTGGTAGGCTTGATTACCAACAACGACGAGACGGCCTACAGGGAGGAAGTGAGGGCCCTCGGAGTGTGGTGTCAGGAAAATAACCTCACACTCAACGTCAACAAAACTAAGGAGATGATTGTGGACTTCAGGAAACAGCAGAGGGAACACCCCCCTATCCACATCGATGGAACAGTAGTGGAGAGGGTAGTAAGTTTTAAGTTCCTCAGCGTACACATCACAGACAAACTGAATTGGTCCACCCACACAGACGGAATCGTGAAGAAGGCGCAGCAGCACCTCTTCAACCTCAGGAGGCTGAAGAAATTCGGCTTGTCACCAAAAGCACTCACAAACTTCTACAGATGCACAATCGAGAGCATCCTGTCGGGCTGTATCACTGCCTGGTACGGCAACTGCTCCGCCCACAACCGTAAGGCTCTCCAGAGGGTAGTGAGGTCTGCACAACGCATCACCGGGGGCAAACTACCTGCCCTCCAGGACACCTACACCACCCGATGTCACAGGAAGGCCATAAAGATCATCAAGGACAACAACCACCCGAGCCACTGCCTGTTCACTCCGCTATCATCCAGAAGGCGAGGTCAGTACAGGTGCATCAAAGGTGGGACCGAGAGACTGAAAAACAGCTTCTATCTCAAGGCCATCAGACTGTTAAACAGCCACCACTAACATTGAGTGGCTGCTGTCAACACACTGACTCAACTCCAGCCACTTTAATAATGGGAATTGATGGGAATTGATGTAAAATATATCACTAGCCACTTTAAACAATGCTACTTAATATAATGTTTACATATGTATACGTATATACTGTACTCTATATCATCTACTGCATCTTTATGTAATACATGTATCACTAGCCACTTTAAACTATGCCACTTTGTTTACATACTCATCTCATATGCATATACTGTACTCAATACCATCTACTGCATCTTGCCTATGCCGCTCTGTACCATCACTCATTCATATATCTTTATGTACATATTCTTTATCCCTTTACACTTGTGTGTATAAGGTAGTAGTTGTGGAATTGTTAGGTTAGATTACTCGTTGGTTATTACTGCATTGTCGGAACTAGAAGCACAAGCATTTCGCTACACTCACATTAACATCTGCTAACCATGTGTATGTGACAAATAAAATAAAATTTGATTTGATTTGATTTTTTTGTGTGTTGTCTGTGGCCTCCTCAGCCTGTATGGCTGATAGATCTGGAAGAGCTCTGGGGTGTGTTTTTTTCCTCCGAACCTCCTCTGAGACTGTGTCAACCACATAGTAGGAGGGGGGGACATCCGCATTCCTCAGCACTTTTGCTGGTGTCTTTGAGTTTGTAATCTACACACGTTGACCTTCTGTCAGCTCTGGCCTCTCCGTAGCACTGTGTCTCTGATTAAAGTCTCCAGTTTGTGTTTGTTTCAGCTGTTTGTCCGTCTCAGTGAAGGCCTTTCTGTTAAGCCATTGGGGTTTAAGCTGTGCTGGGGAGACAGGCAAATGGGGAAAGCACCCACCAGGAGCTCGGCAGGCGACAGCCCATGATGCAGTGGTATAACTATGTAAGCTAAAAGAGCCCTGTACGGATCCTTGTTCTTTTTCAGCAGTCCTTTGACTGTTTTCACAGCTCTTTTTGCCTTTCCGTTGCTCTTTGCATGGTACGGGCTACTGGTCACATGTGTGAAGTCATATTCTGCGGAAAAAGCAGAAAAGGAGCTCGCAGAGTACTGGGGAGCGTTACCTGTAACCTGGACCTCAGCAACCCCTTGCCTGGAAAAAAATGGACTTTAATCCATTGATAACACCAGCTGGTGTGGTTATGGGTGTCTTTGCTATTTCAATGTATCTTGAATAGTAATCTACGACTAGCAGATAAGTGTCATTTTTCCAATAGAACATATCTGCCCCTACATTTTGCCATGGCCATTATGGCAGCTCTGTTGCCATCATTGGTTCAGGATGACATGGTTGACATTCCCCCCCTCACTTTACACTGGGCCACCACCTTGGCAATCTGAGTACTCAGACCAAGACACCACACTGACTGTTGAGCCCTCAGTCTGCATTTGGTTATCCCCATGTGTCCATCATGCACTCTGTCTAGCATTTCCAGTTGTAGAGTCTCTGGGATAACTATCCGTTGTCCTTTCATGAGAAGGTCTCCATTACAGTGGAAGTCACTTTGGTGCTCCCAATAGGGCTTCAGCAGCTGAGACAGGTCCTCCTGCCTGGGCCATCCCTTTTTACACTGCTGTACTATCACTGTTGCTCCTCTGCAATCTGCCTCAGTTTGGTCTGAGATGCAGGTAGACTGTCTCTTACTGCATTAATGGACACCTGTACCTCACCCTCTAGACACTGCTCCTCCTCTGTTAATGGATGTTTATTTGGAGAGTGTGTCTGCTGTGATCAGTGCCTTCCCTCGTGGGCTTTTGGGACCACCACCATCCCTGCACACCAGTCAATGGGATTTTAGACACAGCCCCAATTTCTTCCATCCTCCCCAACTTTTCCTTTACTTTTGCCATAGGGGACCGCATCATCTTTCGGTGGATTTTGTAGTTACCTTCTAGCCTTCCAAGGCCAAAAACACTTTTGGGAATGTCTTTTTGAAAACCTCCCCTGGGTCCTCCAGTTCTCTCACTCTCTAAATTAGTTGCAATGCTTCAATTGCTGGCAGCCCCAGCAACTGTCTGGCCAGATAATCAATGACAAAGACAGGCTGGATGTCATTCTTGTCTTTATTCTCCAGTTTAATCACCAACTGCCCTACCACTGGTAATATCTTATTACTGGGCACGTACAGTTTTTTGTTTGTAGAGAGAAAAGGGCCATCTCTGCTATAGCTGTACAGCCTAGTGGGGATTGCTGTCACTGCTGCCCCTATGTCTAGTTTAAATGACACAACCTCCCCATTGAGTTTAATGTCTGAGTGTCAGCCAACATTGTTTTCCTTTACTTCTCCCAGACAGATGCTGGCCTGCTGTAGCTGCTATTCCTCCTCTGAGACCTCATGCATTTTCTTTGATTGACAGACAGCTGAAAAGTGTCCTCTCCTGTGACATTTCCTGCATTCCTCATCCTTTGCTGGACAATCTTTCCAGCTGTGGAAAGGGGATTTCCCATATTTGTGACAAACACTAGAATTGGCTCTGTCTTTGATTGTTTTCTCCACGTCTGTCTCTGTTCTGCGTTCCCCTTAGTTTTTTTTTTGTTAGCACAGTATGAAAACGCATGTATTTCCTTGCTGTCTTCAGTCTGCAAGGAGCTGCTGTGGCGTAGCATCGTCTGCTGTCTTCAGTCTGCAAGGAGCTGCTGTGGCGTAGCATCGTCTGCTGTCTTTTTACTGTCTCACTCTGCCTAACCTGGTTTACAGTATTGGACAAGGTAAGCTGGGAATCCAACTGTAACTTTTCAGAAAGTGAGATATTTGTTATTCCCACAATCCGATCTCGGATCAGCTCTTCCCTGAGTGTGCCAAACTGACAATGTTCCGCTAGCTTGTGAACAGCTATGATAAAACTGTCGGTGGTTTCACTCTGCTCCTGTTTGTGCACATTAAACTAAGCTCTCTCAAATATAATGTTGTCTCCCTACTAAATGCATTTCAAAACAGTCTTTAACGGCACAGTAGTTAAGTTTCTCTTCCTCAGTCAACAGTGAAGCATTTAGCATATCCTTGGCTTCATCACCCATAGAGTCGATCTGTGTATTAACTTGAAATGCCTCCTTTTTTACATTTAAGCCTGAAGCTACTCTGTACCTTTCAAAGCGCCTGATCCATTTTGACCAGTTTTGAATGTATGTCCATACAATCAAAATTCTCTGGGGGACTAATGCGAAATCCATCAGCACTAATCACTGGCCTGTCCATGTTTGCGTGGGAGCCCGTTGATCTTGGAGTTGCAAACCCTGAAACACCACCAGTTTCTTCCTCTTGCAACATGTTGCTAGCAGTAACTTAGTCCTTGCTCGTTAGCTAGCCCAATAGCTAGCCCAATGATGATCTGCGCCGTTCATCTCCAACACTGTGCCCTCCTTGACTTGAAACTTGGCAATAGGTCCTTTACATTTATGTGATTATTAAAACCACTTCTGACACCACGTAGTATCATCTAAAATAATGAGGCACGACAACGAGATTTTATGTTTACTAGCCTAGTCTGTGCATGTCCTACATAGGTGCGGATACCCATAAGGGCCATCCTGCTCCTTTCCAATAAATATTGAGGGTTTTATTCTGGTGACATGATGATCGATGCTTGGCTGCCTTTTTTTTGTTTTTGTTTTTTGAATTTTGCCCCTTTTTCTCCCCAATTTCGTGGTATCCAATTGTTTTAGTAGCTACAATCTTGTCTCATCGCCCGTACGGGCTCGGGAGAGTTGAAGGTTGAAAGTCATGCGTCCTCACAGCACGCATCCAACCCAGAAGCCAGCCGCACCAATGTGTCGGGGGAAACACCGTGCAAACTGGCAACCATGGTTAGCGCGCACTGCGCCTGGCCCGCCACAGGAGGCGCTGGTGCGCGATGAGACAAGGATATCCCTACCGGCCAACCCCTCCCTAACCCGGACGACGCTAGGCCAATTGTGCGTCGCCCCACAGACCTCCCGGTCGCGGCCGGTTACGACAGAGCCTTGGGGCGAATCCAGGGTCTCTGGTGGCACAGCTGGCGCTGCAGTACAGCGCCCTTAACCACTGCGCCACCCGGGAGGCCCTGCCTTTTCTCATCATCGATCTCATCATGTAGGCTATACCCACACTGTATCTGCGAGCTGTTAGCTAGAGCGCACATGCCAATACCAGAGTGGGCAGACTCGCTAAAAGACACATTTTGAAAATGCAATGGAAACCCATTTAACATGGAACATGGAAATTTTACCGCAAAATGTATTTTTTACGTGCACTACATCACGCCCAGTCTTTAACCCGCAACAAGTACATTTAAATGGAAACACATCTCTGGTAGGAAAATAAGCATATTATTTTTATGCAGATTTTAGAACATACTTGCATGAAAATCTGTCGCCAATTGGATGGAAACCTAGCTAGGGTTTTAATTAGGTGGTGGTAATATTTCATTCACCACAGAAATTTGTAGGCAGCTTAATTGACCCTGTCCCGTGGTTCAACTTTTAAACAATATATATTGCACCTTTATTTAACCAGGTAGGCTAGCTGAGAACATGTTCTCATTTACAACTGGGTTACACATGGAATAAACAAACATACAGTCAATAACACAATAGAAAAAAAAGTATATGTACAGTGTATGTAAATGAGGTAAGGCAATAAATAGGCCATGGTGGCGAAATAATTCAAATGTAGCAATTTAAACACTAGAGTGATAGATGTTATATCCTTCCTGTTTGGCCCTGTCCGGGGGTGTCCTCGGATGGCGCCACAGTGTCTCCTGACCCCTCCTGTCTCAGCCTCCAGTATTTATGCTGCAGTAGTTTATGTGTCGGGGGCTAGGGTCAGTTTGTTATATCTGGAGTACTTCTCCTGTCCTATTCGGTGTCCTGTGTGAATTTAAGTGTGCTCTCTCTAATTCTCTCTTTCTCTCTTTCTTTCTCTCTCTCGGAGGACCTGAGCCCTAGGACCATGCCTCAGGACTACCTGACATGATGACTCCTTGCTGTCCCCAGTCCACCTGGCCGTGCTGCTGCTCCAGTTTCAACTGTTCTGCCTTATTATTATTGGACCATGCTGGTAATTTCTGAACATTTGAACATCTTGGCCATGTTCGGTTATAATCTCCACCCGACACAGCCAGAAGAGGACTGGCCATCCCACATAGCCTGGTTCCTCTCTAGGTTTCTTCCTAAGTTTTGGCCTTTCTAGGGAGTTTTTCCTAGCCACCGTGCTTCTACACCTGCATTGCTTGCTGTTTGGGGTTTTAGGCTGGGTTTCTGTACAGCACTTTGAGATATCAGCTGATGTACGAAGGGCTATATAAATACATTTGATTTGATTTGATGTTCATAAGATGAATGTGCAAGTGGAGATATAGGGGTGCAAAGGAGAAGAAAAAAACAGTATGGGGATGAGGTAGTTGGGTGGGCTATTTACAGATGGGCTATGTACAGGTGCAGTGATCTGTGAGCTGCTCTGACAGCTGGTGCTTAAAGTTGAGGGAGATATGAGTCTCCAGCTTCAGTGATTTTTGCAATTCGTTCCAGTCATTGGCAGCAGAGAACTGGAAGGAAAGGCGGCCAAATAGGAATTGGCTTTGGGGGTGACCAGTGAAATATACCTGCTGGAACGTGTGCTAGGGGTGAGTGCTGCTATGGTGACCAGTGAGCTGAGATAAGGCGGGACTTTACCTAACCTAGCAAAGACTTATAGATGACCTGAAGCCAGTGGGTTTGGCGACGAGAGCCAGCTAGCCAGCGAGAGCATACAGGTCGAAGTGGTGGGTAGTATATGGGGCTTTGGTGACAAAACTAATGGCACTGTGATAGACTGGTTGTTTAGCAACAAAACCGACACGTGCGGAAATATGGAGCAAAACAGACGGGGTTGGCTTAGATTGTTGACAACATCTAAACTATATTTTGCCTTCAAATGTTTATTGAAAACATAAATACATTTGCACAATGAGCACTTGTTGTCTCTCAAATACATCGTTACAGTTGTTGGTAGCAAGCTAGCAAATGTTTTGCCATATTAGCATAGACATGACATGAGTCAAAACACCTCAAAACAAGAGATGGTATCAATAAGAAGATACAACGAGCTGAAACGAGACACCTACTATTCCCAACATGGCAGCCTCTTGTTATTGTTGCTAACTATCTGACCGTTCAGAAACATCACCTTCTGCCTCATCGATGTGCGCACATTATTTTAGTGACGTTTATAAGGCAACAGCCTCACTGTGCAGTGCTCTTACCCAACTTCTACAAGATCCCATATCCACGTCTCAGGGAAGAACGTACGGACCGTCTGTATGGGTGGCGGAGGTGCAAGGCCACCAGCTGTTCCAGATTGAGCCACCAGAAGTCTGTCCATGGTTTGATGGTGAGAGTAGCTTATATAGCGTCCTATTAAAACAAAACATAATCATTATTCTCGTGTTAGAATGAGCCTGGTCAAACCAGACAGAATGCTGAGGTCACTGGTGACCTCATGTTAGAATCACATTTCCCAAGATTCACCAAAGACTTCTGGCAATGACAAGTGTAAGAAATGGTTAGAAGGACATCTCACCATGGCCGCGATGGTACTGGGTTCCCTTAAAACTTAGGCAGGAAGGTACTCTTAGAACCAGATTAGTTGCCAGCTTCAGTCCCAGTTTCTAGAAATCACAAACAAGAGAGCGCAATATTAATGAATGTCTCAGTTTTATTTTTCTATTCTAAATGTGGGTTTTTTAGTTCAAACTGGCTATTAAAGAAATTGATAATTTAAGGAGATGAATGCATGCTAACAGTATGGTAACCGATTCTTACGAGAGAGGAAAAGAGGCTTCAAGTTAAGAGAAAACAAGGCTGAAGTTACCTTAAAAACTTCATAAGGTTCATTTTTCTCCTCAGTTTGTCCTGGGTATAGCATTACATTTCTCCTTGGTCTTACACGTAAACATGCTATTTGATCTTCAAGCTGGTAGGGAATGTGTGTTGTCTCCTTGACTGGTAACAAATCAAATATCTGGAATGGGATAATAAGGAGATGTGAAATGACGTTGTTCATTGGGCACCAAACAGAAGGCATGGACTACTTAGACTTGTCAAATAAGAAATGCTCAGTTTCATTTTCCATTGCTACACGTTTTTAATGGTTTCTGTGCCCTGAACAGAATATGAACCAATAGGGAGGTGCTTTTCAGTTGATGAAGGTACTCCAAATGGCCAACATTGAACAGACCCACTCCAAGTCTGCTGTTGTCACTTCTTAGTCCCCTGAAGTTGCTTGTATTGCCAGCACCACAAAAGCTGTTTATATAGTGGTACTGTATGACCGTTGATATTCACTACACCGAGCTCTGTTACCTTGTCAGCATTCAGCCTCTTCCCTGGCTCCAAGATGTGAACACTCTGGTCCACAGCACTGAGGCCACAGAGGGAGCCGGGCTGGGCCGAGAGCTGCAGGGTGTTCTGCTCCCCTGGAACTGCTTGTGAGGGTGAGAACTCCACCGACACCTAGTGCACATGACATACATAAGTGTACATTATACACCTTTATACACGGAATGATATGTATGTGCATGGAAATACTTAACACTTTTTATACATTCCATAAAATGAACATAGTATGTTTGTGATGTGCAGAAGTCAGAGGGTATAACACACGAAGAAGCATGCCCACATATACACACACCTTGTGCCTGAAGCATTTCTCAGTGGGGAAGTTCATGCTGTGGGCGATGACAGTCTCACTGGGTAGCATACTGTACACAAGGACCTGTACCACTGGCGCCATCTCTGGAACCACTGCCAACTTCAAGGTGACTTCACCCTCAGTTACTGTAACACGAGCATGTCACACTGAGTACGTTTACATGCACAGTAATAATTCAATAGTAAACTGATTATGGCAGTACGCAGATTATGCAATAGTCACTTTACTCTGTTTATTTTAATCGATGCATGGTCAAAATCGATGAAAGCATACACCTATTAAAATACAAGACATATAAACGTTAGATATGCACAAAATATTCCCCAAAACATGCATGTGCCAGTTTTCACAAAAAAACTTGGTATTTATAAAAACTGATCTTGAAGTGAGAATGTGCTTATTATCCTCCTGCAAACTCCAGACCATGCGAATGCACCGTTTCTAGTGGTTAAAGTGTTGCATTGCAAGAAGGCAAAAGTAGCTTATAGCCTTGTGCAGGAATAAATGACGCTCATATTCATAACAAAAAACAGGTAGCTACATATAACAAGATGCTATTAGTGAGAAGACCGAACATTTATTTTATCTTTGCATTCTAAAATAATAGGAAATGGGTGCCTATTTCATTTAATCAAGTTTGCCATTTAATTTAGATACTGTCTTGGCCTAATTCCAATACTTTGAAAGTATACAGCCAATAAGGGTGTTACTGTCACCATAAAAGTTGAATGATGAGCGTTTCCCAGGCGGAGTTAAAATACTTGTTCACGCACGCACAGTTTAACGACAGTTCTGACAAATAACGGGTGTGCGCCTAGTTTATGTATCTCAATATTTATGTGTGTGCAGTCTTTTCTTAAATGGCGCACGTGGATATTTAGTGATACATTTAAGCAAAGGTTGTGAATGAGGCCCCTGGTTTTCTGAGCAATCTTTCACATTATTAGGACATGTAAACACCTTAATCGGTGTTCGAGCAGTGCATTTGATCTGCACATGTGCTTTCACCTTCCCAGCGATCTGCCCTCTTTAGTTCAGAAAGACCCCTTGACTTTTTACAATTTTGTCATGTTGTAAAATGTTGTAAAAATGTTTTCCCCCCTCATCAATCTACACACAATACCCCATAATGTCAAAAACAGGTTTAGATTTTTTTTTGCAAATGTATAAAATAAAAATGAAATATGACATTTACATAAGTATTCAGACCCGTCACTCAGTACTTTCTTGAAGCACCTTTGGCAGCGATTACAGCCTTGTGTCTTCTTGGGTATGACGATACAAGCTTGGCACATCTGTATTTGGGGAGTTTCTCCCGTTCTTCTCTGCAGGTCCTCTCAAACTCTGTCAGATTAGATGGGGAGCGTCGCTGCACAATTATTTTCAGGTCCCTCCAGAGATGTTCGATCGGGTTCAAGTCTGGGCTCTAGCTGAGCTACTTAAGGACATTCAGAGACTTGTCCCGAAGCCACTCCTGCGTTGTCTTGGCTGTGTGCCACTCAACCATAAAGGCCTGATTGGTGGATAGCTGCAGAGATGGTTGTCCTTCTGGAAGGTTCTCCCATCTCCACAGAGGAACTCTAGAGCTCTGTCAGAGTGACCATTGGGTTCTTGGTCACCTCCCTGACCAAGGCCCTTCTCCTCCAATTTCTCAGTTTGGCCGGGTGGCCAGCTCTAGGAAGAGTCTTGGTGCTTCCAAACTTCTTCCATGTAAGAATGATGGAGGCCAGTGTTCTTGGGGACGTTCAATGCTGCAGAAATCTGTGCCTCGACACCATTGTGTCTCGGAGCTCCACGGTTTATTCCTTCATCCTCTTGGCTTGGTTTTTGTTCTGACAATCACTGTGGGACCTTATATAGACAGGTGTGTGCCATTCAAAATCATGTCCAATCAATTGAAATTACCACAGGTGGACTCCAATCAAGTTGTAGAAATATCTCAAGGATGATCAATGGAAACAGGATGCACCTGAGCTCAATTTTGATGGTCTATTTCTGTTTTTTATTGTTAATACATATACAAAAATGTCTAATAACCTGTTTTAGCTTTGTCATAATTGGGTATTGTGTGTAGATTGCTGAGGATTTTTTTTTTTAATCCATTTTTAGGCTGTAACTTAACAAAATGTGGAAAAAGTCTTAGAAGTAGTTAGAAGTAGTTTTCACATGCAAACTTTATATGTCTGACCTCATAATCAACAATGCTTCCCAAAAATAGCATGTCCACTGAGGTAGAAAATTTGTTTTGATTGATGATTTCTGCATTCATCAGACTGCCATCAGTAACCTGATTTCAGACATCCAACAGTATTATTAGGGAAATTGTTCTTCTTGCAAAGCGTTTTAATCTAAGTATTATCTTATTCTGAGTATCCACAATAATCGCTTTATTGTGTGCATGTAACCATCCTCATTGTCATTGTCATCAAGCACCTTCAAGTACGTTCATAATTACTTAATGAAACTCCCTCACCAGGACTCCCCTGCTGCACAGTAGCCTTCATATGTCCATGCTGAACTATCACCCCTCTGGATAAGGCCTGGAGGAGGGAAAGGGAAAAACAGTTATCCCGGTTATCCCATCAAGTCAGCAAGAAGGATATGATGAGAAGTACTGGTGTTGTATAGAGACATCCTTTCTCCACGGAGCCCTGGTCAAAAGTAGCACACTAGAGAATAGGGTGCCAACCTGGGTTTGCAGGTTGTCCACAACTTGTTCCTGGTTCTACTCACCAGGTAGATGACATCCACGGAGCCCTTTGGGACAGTCTCCCCTACGATGGCGTACTGGATGGTGATTGACACTTCCTCCCCACATGCCAGTGGTTTCGCCATCTTCTGAATAGCCAGAGAGCTGGATGTTTTACTGTGAGGGGCAATGGGCTGGATCAGTGAGAGTATGTGGTGCCCTCTTTGGAAATAGGGGACCCTGTATCTGCTGTTCTCCACTTGAGGTGTGTTGCTTACCTGGAAAGCAACAGAGAGAATAGAGAGTATAACTAAAGGCACAATCCCAAATCAACCCTTAGACCCTGTACAGTATACTTGTGGAGATCTGAGAGGATTTCACAGTTGTATATATGGTAACTAACATTTCCACCCTGCATTCCGATAGGCTAGGTGGAGGTTTCACCATATTGCTTATTATACCAATGGAATTTTCTAAGATCTCCACAAGAGCATGACAAGTGCGAGATTTGGGGTTGAGCATAAAGAGTCTTCAGAGTCTGAGTCTTTCTAAACCTAGACGGACTTTCAAAACCTCATACTTACTATGAGGTTAAAATTCTCTTTGGCCATACTGGTTGTGTTGACGGAGAAACTGGCAGTACCATGACTGTCCGTGGTTAGGTTCTGTAGAAGATGTGAGGACCAGGTTTTCTCCTCCAAAAGGTAGACTAGCATGTCTGCGATAGGTGTGTTGTTGAAGTGAACAACGTTAATCTGAGGGAAAAGGGGGGGAAAGTTGTAAGTAGTGATGCTACATGTGTCACTGTTACCTACCATAAGTAGTTAAGTAAACAGGAATGTCAAAGACAAATGGCATCTACAATTCAACTAAGTCTAAGAAACAATATCACTGTATTTGGGCGCACTTTGCCCTCGATAGTTGATCCATGCTCATAGATTTTGGGTGTGTCGACAAATGTGAGTTTTCCAATCACATAGGAGAGCTCAATGTGTTTTTCCTTTGACTGTGTAATACCTGTCAAAGGAAAACATATGAAAATAGGATGGTTTATTTGACAACGACACACGCCACCATGATGCACAATGGCAGTTCACAATGCAGGAGCTGAATTCCAGTGCAGCTTATTCAACGTAGTAAAAACATGATTACAAACAAAGACATGAATAAAAACAGCATAATATGAGGATGTAGCACCAAAGGTCAAATACACAGGTCTTGCCAATCTTCATAATCTAATTAAACATGCAATCTTGACATTATGTAATTCACTCTCAAGAAAAGAAAACAGTTTTCATTTGACTTCAGGAAAATGTTGTCATCACTTCTACCGTCTCCAAATTGTTAAGATAAATGACTTGCCTGTCCCCTCCTCCTCTACTTTTGCATTAAAACTCAGCCTGTCTATGAGCATTTTCTGGCCAGCATCCTTTGTGAAAATGGACATGTTGAAGACATGAGAAGCACAGCCAGTTTGGTCCATCTGGGAAAAGCAAGCAAAACCACACACATTAAGAAATGATTTAAATAAATGTAACCAGATCATTTTCAAATGTAATATGATGGTAAAAACAAGTATATAGTTTCTTCAGGAAAGCATACAGACCTCTATTGACTCTTTATGGCAGGGGGGTGTATAATCAGGAACTCCTTCTGGATTTTTCTCATCAATTCTTATTGGTATAAATATATTGTGCCCTAAGGGTCGGCACAACTCTACCTCTGCTTTACCAGGTACAGGTTGCCCATAAGTGTATCTGATTTTATTTCAGAATAAAACACATAAAAAACATAAAACATCATACATTTCCTACTTAGAGAGACGTAGTATATTATAAACCTTATATGAGACATTACAAAGGCTCATACATGCATCCTTACGAGTTACAATGCATTATACCTGCAGGCTTTCTTGAAGTCAAGTGTTTTCAACATTGCCAATGCATCTGGACCCGTACTCATAAAGTCTCTCAGTGTATGAGTGCTGATCTAGGATCAGTGTAAACTTCTGTATCAGAATGAACAAGGTCAGGAGAGACCTGATCGTAGGTCAGCAATCCCACTCTGAGAGGCTTTATGAATATAAGCCCGGCTCTTCATGTAAATGCCAGGATTTATGAAATATTTTTTCCCAATCAAGAACTTCTATTTCCTAGATTATTTTCAAATACTTGTTTCTAAATACACTATTTCAAATACCCCCAGGACCAAACAGACCTGGGTTGAAATGCATGAAGTATTCAAGTATTTGAACTTGAATCAAGGTCTGCAGTAGCGAAATGCGATTAATTAGACAGTGACATTTGCACAACTACAGTGCATTACAAAACAGTGATACTGTTGACTCACGTTGCACACACTTCTACTTTATACTCCTCTTGAACAACGCTGATCTCATCGGTGAGGTTCATTTTGATCTCAAACTTTGGCAAAACTAGAGATGAGAGAACCGCAGGCAACTCATGAATGGTCCAGAAATGTGATTAATTGATTCAACTTCCAGATCCATAATATTTCCTAGCATGAAAGGTCAAAGCAAGAAGCTCTACTTACCATACTTTTCTACCTTGAAGTGATGGTATATTTTGTTTTCACCAATCCACACTACAATAGCATAGGTTCCTACGGGTGCTTCAGAGTTCAGGGGGTGAGAAAGCTGCAGAATGTTGCCACTGGATGTAGTTTTGACCCACTGTCCAATTCTGTTCTGATGAACATCCTGTTGATTCATAGAACAAGGGACACATTTAGCAGGGTGCAACATTGTGGAACATTCACATACAAATGATGCTATGTAGGCCAAACATGCCTGTCTGACATGAAGAGTAAAGAGTCACATCAGCTCTATTCATGACATTTCTATCTGCAACGTTCTGAAGTTTGCTTGCTGAAGGTGGCCCAGATGTGATCACATAAAGCTGATAAGGAGTCTTCTGGTAACTGCCATGTAGAAATGAATGATGACCTACAGTACCTAGCTGGTGGAGTCATTGTCTTATAATGTACTAGTATTTACAGTGAGTCATCATACATTGATAGACTAATATGGGTCTTACCTGCAGTTCCACAATGTTGTACTGTGAAAGGCAAGAAAAGACTGGTTAATGTTTTATGAATAACTCTCAAATTCCCCCCAAATTAAAAGAGGAGCAAAGCTGTCAACAACTATAGGAACTAGGCAGATGCTTGGCCTCTTCAATTAAACATAACATGTTGCTTTTGCATTGGGACTCCAACGGAAAAAAACTCCTACACATTCCTTTGAGTGGAAAACACCATGTCTTGCCGTGAATGTTTGAGGACCTTGAAATCCACCCACACAGGTTTACTTAGAGAACCTCTGCAGACATGTACCGTATATTTGCCCTGAGTGCTATGTGTCTCAACTGTTTGTGTAGCCTTATCAAACAGATAACATTGGTTAAAGAGTTGGATTTGGGATTTTGCCCAATAGTTGTTCAAAACATTTCCCATTTCCAAAGTCCTATTGTTTATGGAGTGCTAACAAGATATGTATGACATGCCGTGGCTAGTTGATTGCTCAATTAAAATCTAGTATAAATACAGTATATTGTACATAATAATCCTTGTCCTATAGGGCAGGTGCCTCTGTTCTCTTTCTGTAGCGTGAAGTAGCCTGGACAGGATACTAATCTATTGCTGTACCTTAATATTGAGTGCTAAGCAGAGGGGCATCGGGTCTAATTTTTAGAGTCTTTGGTATGTCTCAACCCCCGCCAACCTTTCATTCTCACTCTAACCAGGATCGCAGAGTTGAGTTGGTAGGACAATATCATACATAGTGTTAGAGTGTTAGTGGTTAGAGTGTTGGACTAGCAACCGGAAGGTTGCAGTTCAAATCCCCAAGCTGACAAGGTACAAATCTGTTGTTCTGCCCCTGAACAGGCAGTTAACCCACTGTTCCTAGGCCGTCATTGAAAATAAGAATTTGTTCTTAACTGACTTGCCTAGTTAAATAAGGGTTAAAAAATATATTAAAAAATACCTGATTGCTATGTCTATCAGACAGTAATGTGACATTGTGATCCTTCTTTTGTATCTGTCTTTTTGTTTGAAATAGTGGAGATTGGTCATTGTTTTCAATATTCAATGTTTCACATTTTCAACACTCACCAGCTGATTGACAGGGCTAAAACTGTTATCCAAGGTGATGACTCTAAACTGCACTGTAAAAAGACAAAGACAAGACAAAGACGAGCACTCAATGAGAATCTTTGAAGCGTACTTTTGCTAACTTTCCCATGTTTTCCAGAAATCCCTGTCGAAGGATTCCCAGATTCCAGGAATTGTTCAACCAGGATTTATGGAAAACAAGGGATTTTCAGGAGAGTTACCAGAATTTTGCAAGACAAACTTTTGACCTCTACTCTGGATAATATTTTACACTGTTGGTACTAAGGTCAATCAACCGCAGATAAATGAAAACTGCACTGCGATATCACGTTACGCTATCGAGATCACGTCTTTTTTTTCTCTAATTTTACCAGGTAAGTTGACTGAGAACAGATTCTCATTTACAGCAATGACCTGGGGAATAGTTACATGGGAGAGGATGGGGGATGAATGAGCTAAATGTAATCAAATGATAATGTCCAGGAGAGGAACACCTTACAACATGTGGTATGTTGGTTCAAACTCCAGTGTACATATCCTCAGTGAACCTACAGTGGAATTTTGGTCCTGTTTCAAGTGTCTCTTAGGAGCAACATGTGATGAAAGAGAAAACCATCATAGAAACATGATACCACCTAATTGTCGTGTTTCTTAGCAAGCAGATTAATTGTTGTGTTTCTTAGCAAGCAGACTAATTGTTGTGTTTCTTAGCAAGCAGACTAATTGTTGTGTTTCTTAGCAAGCAGACTAATTGTTGTGTTTCTTAGCAAGCAGACTAATTGTTGTGTTTCTTAGCAAGCAGACTAATTGTTGTGTTTCTTAGCAAGCAGACTAATTGTTGTGTTTCTTAGCAAGCAGACTAATTGTTGTGTTTCTTAGCAAGCAGACTAATTGTTGTGTTTCTTAGCAAGCAGACTAATTGTTGTGTTTCTTAGCAAGCAGACTAATTGTTGTGTTTCTTAGCAAGCAGACTAATTGTTGTGTTTCTTAGCAAGCAGACTAATTGTTGTGTTTCTTAGCAAGCAGACTAATTGTTGTGTTTCTTAGCAAGCAGACTAATTGTTGTGTTTCTTAGCAAGCAGACTAATTGTTGTGTTTCTTAGCAAGCAGACTAATTGTTGTGTTTCTTAGCAAGCAGACTAATTGTCGTGTTTCTTAGCAAGCAGACTAATTGAGTACTGACTCTGTGTAAAATTACCTGTGTGTCCTGGGTTGTAGATTGGTTTATCTGTTTGGACAAATGTCATCGGTTTGTAGGGTTTAATCATGACCATTCTCTCCTCTGTCGATTGAAACGTTTCACCTTGAACCTTCACCTTAAAATGTTGCACTTCTTCACTCTCCACATGAGGGGCCTGAAAGGGAGACAATGTGCAAAAAAAACATATGACCCTCTGAGGCTCAGTTGGTAACAAAGTGCTGCTAACAACGTTAAGGTTGTGCCGATTTAATCACGTTTTCTTTCATCAGTGTGTTTTAAAAGTGATTTTACTTTAGTAGCTGATGTCATCTTTTTTATGTAGAATTTCAGCCTGAATCCCAGAAAAATTATTGTAAGCCACCACATTGATATTTCCCATGAAATAACCTGGTATTACATAGAAAATTAAGAGATGCATCACAAAGCAGAGAAAGTACACTCTTATTGAATGGTTCTGGATGTCGACCAGTGTTGGGCTGACCTGAAACTGGAAGCAGCGGTGAAACTCTTGGTCAGAACTCTCCTGGAGAAGTATTTTGTTCTGTTCATTGGCGATCAGAGATATGGTCATTACCAGGGTCTCGTTGGGCTGCAGAAGGCTGGCACAAAGCTTGGCCTCTGAGCCTGCCTGGATTACTGCAGGAATGGCTACCATGTAAACCCTACAGAGAACATATACACACACACACACACACACACACACGCACAAACCAACAAACAAACAGGAAAATCAATACAAAATGAGAGGGCACCTCTAAACAAGAAACTAGGAACTTAATTTGACCAGTAATGTCAAAATAATCCTGCAGCAACAGGATTTTAACATTTTGTCCATAATGTTGCTTGATATGTGCTTCGGCTACTAGCTGGACAAAAGTAGGCTACAGGCTACATGAAAAGTGCAATACTGTTAATATACCATGCGTTAGTGCAGGTTTTCAGTGAATTTATTAATAAAAAAATGTAACAAAAATCATAATTATAAGATAAAAAGATAAAGAATATTAATGTGTAGGTGTAGCTGAAATACACAGAACAAAATATCTGTAGAAAGGATAGATAAAAAGCCGTTCTAAATTTTGTCTCTCACAGAGAGAATGTTACACCAGGATGAGACGCCACATCTGATTACTCAATTCTAACTGACTGTGCAGATTTACTTACGGCCTTGGAGTCTCTTGACAGACACAAAGCCAGTGAAAGCAGGCAAAGAGGACCCATCTCCAAACCTGAAGCCCAGAAGGAACCATGACTCAAGGAGAGAAATAAAAAAAACACCAAGTCAGCCTATGTCCCAGTATTCCTACTGGCAAGACTTCCCTACTGCACTGTGTAGAGGACAAGCAGAGGAACTGGTCTAGCAAATGATTGAAGTAATAGCGTTGTGAATGTTTGACTAATTTGTGTCAATAACAGTGATTTTCAGTGGTGTGATTGGCTGATTCTCTTGATGCAACATTAATATGCATACAGTACATTGTGCATGGCATTGGCATGCATTATAACCTGATTACATCTCAATAGATTGCATGCAATGCCTGTTTTTTTTGTTTGTTCATAATATACAGTTGGGTCCAAAATTATTGATGTGCAAAAAAATACTATAAAATAATTTATAGAAACATTGAGTTGTATGGTATGCTCGAAAAAAATTAACAATAAGATTATTTCATACTAATACAATTGTTCAGAGTAAGATATTTTGTTTAACAATGAATACAAAAAATCTATAGCACCCTCCCCTTGTGGTGAACGACATTTCACATCAGCTATGACTATAGAATATGCACTTCGTTTGATTTAGTTTGCTTTTCTGAAACTCCCCCACAGAAAATATTGTGCACCTGGAAGTTTAAACAATGAAGCCTGTAAGAATTTTTGATGAGCCAATGGTGCTGTTTGAAGAAACATTTCTAAACTTCCCAATTAAAATGCTGACTGCAAAGTAAGCCTACCTGGCAGAATGATATCATGATGATTTCTGTCAATCAGGAGGGCATTTTGTTTTGCAAACTCTGCCGTCACACGTAGGACATTGTACAGTACAGAAATACTGCTAACCAGGTCTTTTACTGGGTGGCAATTGAATGAACTACATCCCCTAAAAATGTGTTAAAATGTTTTTTTCCAGACTTAAAAATTGTTTTCTGATGTGGGTAAAGCATTGTTGTGGACTGAGAACATACAATTGTGGTCGTTTTTCTATATATAATGTGTGATTTGAGAGTGATAACCTGAAACCTCAAAAAAACTATAGGAAAACCATTTTTCCCATAGGGCCCCATCCTTTGCCGGGAGGGCCATATTAGAGTATACCCACTTCTTCAGGCACCTCTACACCACTGCATGTCGTCCTGGAGCCAAGCCTGACTGTACCCTGACCAAGTTCAAATCTGCAAAGCATTTATGTATATTGTATGTCCTTGCACACTGCTAGTTCTACATTGGTGGTGTGTACTTCCGGCGCCGACAGAGATGGCCGCCTCGCTTCGCGTTCCTAGGAAACTATGCAGTTTTTTGTTTTTTTACGTGTTATTTCTTACACTAGTACCCCAGGTCATCTAAGAACTACTGAATATAAGATCAGCGTCAACTCACCATCAGTACGACCAAGAATATGTTTTTCGCGATGCGGATCCTGTGTTCTGCCTTACAACCAGTGTAACCGAGTGGATCACATGCAGCGACCAAAAAAAAAACGACTCAGAAAAAGAGGGAAACGAAGCGGTCTTCTGGTCAGACTCCGGAGACGGGCACATCGTGCACCACTCCCTAGCATTCTTCTTGCCAATGTCCAGTCTCTTGACAACAAGGTTGATGAAATCCGAGCAAGGGTAGCATTCCAGAGGGACATCAGAGACTGTAACGTTCTTTGCTTCACGGAAACATGGCTCACTGGAGAGACGCAATCCGAAGCGGTGCAGCCAGCGGGTTTCTCCACGCATCGCGCCGACAGAAACAAACATCTTTCTGGTAAGAAGAGGGGCGGGGGCGTATGTCTTATGGCCAACGTGACATGGTGTGATGAAAGAAACATACAGGAACTCAAATCCTTCTGTTCACCTGATTTTAGAATTCCTCACAATCAAATGTAGACCGCATTATCTACCAAGAGAATTCTCTTCGATTATAATCACAGCCGTATATATCCCCCCAAGCAGACACATCGATGGCTCTGAACGAACTTTATTTAACTCTCTGCAAACTGGAAACGATTTATCCGGAGGCTGCATTCATTGTAGCTGGGGATTTTAACAAGGCTAATCTGAAAACAAGACTCCCTAAATTTTATCAGCATATCGATTGCGCAACCAGGGGTGGAAAGACCCTGGATCATTGTTACTCTAACTTCCGCGACGCATATAAGGCCCTGCCCCGCCCCCCTTTCGGAAAAGCTGACCACGACTCCATTTTGCTGATCCCTGCCTACAGACAGAAACTAAAACAAGAAGCTCCCACGCTGAGGTCTGTCCAACGCTGGTCCGACCAAGCTGACTCCACACTCCAAGACTGCTTCCATCACGTGGACTGGGAGATGTTTCGTATTGCGTCAGACAACAACATTGACGAATACGCTGATACGGTGTGCGAGTTCATTAGAACGTGCGTTGAAGATGTCGTTCCCAGAGCAACGATTAAAACATTCCCTAACCAGAAACCGTGGATTGATGGCAGCATTCGTGTGAAACTGAAGGCACGAACCACTGCTTTTAATCAGGGCAAGGTGTCTGGTAACATGACTGAATACAAACAGTGCAGCTATTCCCTCCGCAAGGCTATCAAACAAGCTAAGCGCCAGTACAGAGACAAAGTAGAATCTCAATTCAACGGCTCAGACACAAGAGGTATGTGGCAGGGTCTACAGTCAATCACGGACTACAGGAAGAAACCCAGCCCAGTCACGGACCAGGATGTCTTGCTCCCAGGCAGACTAAATAACTTTTTGCCCGCTTTGAGGACAATACAGTGCCACTGACACGGCCTGCAACGGAAACATGCGGTCTCTCCTTCACTGCAGCCGAAGTGAGTAAGACATTTAAACGTGTTAACCCTCGCAAGGCTGCAGGCCCAGACGGCATCCCCAGCCGCGCCCTCAGAGCATGCGCAGACCAGCTGGCCGGTGTGTTTACGGACATATTCAATCAATCCCTATACCAGTCTGCTGTTCCCACATGCTTCAAGAGGGCCACCATTGTTCCTGTTCCCAAGAAAGCTAAGGTAACTGAGCTAAACGACTACCGCCCGTAGCACTCACATCCGTCATCATGAAGTGCTTTGAGAGACTAGTCAAGGACCATATCACCTCCACCCTACCTGACACCCTTGACCCACTCCAATTTGCTTACCGCCCAAATAGGTCCACAGACGATGCAATCTCAACCACACTGCACACTGCCCTAACCCATCTGGACAAGAGGAATACCTATGTGAGAATGCTGTTCATCGACTACAGCTCGGCATTCAACACCATAGTACCCTCCAAGCTCGTCATCAAGCTCGAGACCCTGGGTCTCGACCCCGCCCTGTGCAACTGGGTACTGGACTTCCTGACGGGCCGCCCCCAGGTGGTGAGGGTAGGCAACAACATCTCCTCCCCGCTGATCCTCAACACTGGGGCCCCACAAGGGTGCGTTCTGAGCCCTCTCCTGTACTCCCTGTTCACCCACGACTGCGTGGCCATGCACGCCTCCAACTCAATCATCAAGTTTGCGGACGACACAACAGTGGTAGGCTTGATTACCAACAACGACGAGACGGCCTACAGGGAGGAGGTGAGGGCCCTCGGAGTGTGGTGTCAGGAAAATAACCTCACACTCAACGTCAACAAAACTAAGGAGATGATTGTGGACTTCAGGAAACAGCAGAGGGAACACCCCCATCCACATCGATGGAACAGTAGTGGAGAGGGTAGCAAGTTTTAAGTTCCTCGGCATACACATCACAGACAAACTGAATTGGTCCACTCACACAGACAGCATCGTGAGGAAGGCGCAGCAGCGCCTCTTCAACCTCAGGAGGCTGAAGAAATTCGGCTTGTCACCAAAAGCACTCACAAACTTCTACAGATGCACAATCGAGAGCATCCTGGCGGGCTGTATCACCGCCTGGTATGGCAACTGCACCGCCCTCAACCGTAAGGCTCTCCAGAGGGTAGTGAGGTCTGCACAACGCATCACCGGGGGCAAACTACCTGCCCTCCAGGACACCTACACCACCCGATGCTACAGGAAGGCCATAAAGATCATCAAGGACATCAACCACCCGAGCCACTGCCTGTTCACCCCGCTGTCATCCAGAAGGCGAGGTCAGTACAGGTGCATCAAAGCTGGGACCGAGAGACTGAAAAACAGCTTCTATCTCAAGGCCATCAGACTGTTAAACAGCCACCACTAACATTGAGTGGCTACTGCCAACACACTGTCAATGACACTGACTCTACTCCAGCCACTTTAATCATGGGAATTGATGGGAAATGATGTAAATATATCCCTAGCCACTTTAAACAATGCTACCTTATATAATGTTACTTACCCTACATTGTTCATCTCATATGCATACGTTGATACTGTACTCTATATCATCGACTGCATCCTTATGCAATACATGTATCACTAGCCACTTTAACTATGCCACTTGGTTTACATACTTATCTCATATGTATATACTGTACTTGATATCATCTACTGTATCTTGCCTATGCTGCTCTGTACCATCACTCATTCATATATCCTTATGTACATATTCTTTATCCCCTTATACTGTGTATAAGACAGTAGTTTTTTTGGAATTGTTAGTTAGATTACTTGTTCGTTATTACTGCATTGTCGGAACTAGAAGCACAAGCATTTCGCTACACTCGCATTAACATCTGCTAACCATGTGTATGTGACAAATAAAATTTGATTTGATTTGATTTGATAATTGGACAATTACTTGATTCTGGGCAGCTTTTAGCAAAGTGCAGAATTGCATTCTTGTCAACAAGTCTGTGACTATACACTACCGGTCAAAAGTTGTAAAACACCTACTCATTCAAGGGTTTTTCATTATTTTTACTATTTTCTATATTGTACAATAGCTGTGAAGACATCAAAACTACGATATAACACATATGGAATCATGAGGTAGACAAAAAAGTGTTAAACAAATTAAAATATATCTTATATTTCAGATTCCTCAAATAGCCACCCTTTGCCTCGTGAAAGCATTGCACACTCTTGCCATTCTCTCAACCAGCTTCATAAAGTAGTCACCTGGAATGCATTTCGATTAACAGGTGTGTATTACGTTTTACGGAAGACCCAGATGCAGACAGTGTCGACGTAACAAAAGTTTATTACTAGAACAGGGGGCAGGCAAAATGACAGTTCAGGGGCAGGCAGAGGTCAGTAATCCAGATCAGAGTCCAAAAGGTACAGAACAGCAGGCAGTCTCAGGGTCATGGCAAGCAGAGGTCAATAATCCAGTGTGGTGGGGCAAGGTTCAGGACAGCAGGCAGGGTCAGGGCAGGCAGAATGGTCAAAACCGTGAAAACGGGAACTATAGAAAAGACAGACACAAGGCTAAAACCGCTGGTAGGTTTGACGAACAAAACAAACTGGCAACAGATAAACAGAGAACACAGGTATAAATACACAAGGGATAATGAGGGGAGATGGGAGACACCTGGAGGGGGTGGAGACAAGCACAAAGACAGGTGAAACAGATCAGGGTGTGACAGTGTGCCTTGTTAAAAGTTAATCTGGTACGGGGTGGGGGCGGGGGGGTTCTACAGAAGATAGCCCTATTTGGTTAAAGACCAAGTCCATATTATTTCAAGAACTTTGAACGTTTCTTAAAGTGCAGTTGCAAAAACCATCAATAGATTTGAAACTGGCTCTCATGAGGACCACAACAGGAATGGAAGACCCAGAGTTTCCTCTGCTGCATAGGATAAGTTCATTAGAGTTACCAGCCTCAGAAATTGCAGCCCAAATAAATGCTTCACAGAGTTCAATTAACAGACACATCTCAACATGAACTGTTCAGTGGAGACTGTGTGAATCAGGCATTCATGGTCAAATTGCTGCAAAGAAACTGTTACTAAATGACACCAATAAGAAGAAGAGACTTGGGCCAAGAAACACGAGCAATGGACATTAGACCAGTGGATATCTGTTCTTTGGTCTGGAGTCCTAATTGGAGATTTTTGGTTCCAACCAGCCGTGACTTTGTGGGTGAATAGATGATCTCCGCATGTGTAGTTCCCACCGTAAAGCATGGAGGAGGAGGTGTTATGGTGTGGGGGTGCTTTGCTGGTGACACTGTCTGTGATTTATTTAGAATTCAAGACACACTTAACCAGCATGGCTACCACAGCATTCTGCAGCAATACACCATCCCATCTGTTTGGGTTTAGTGTGACTATAATTGGTTTTTCAACAGGACAATGACCCAACCCACCTCCAGGCTGTGTAAGGGCTATTTTACTAAGAAGGAGAGTGCTGGAGTGCTGTATCAGATGACCTGGCCTCCACAATCACCCGATATCAACCCAATTGAGACAGTTTAGGATGATTCGGACCGTAGAGTGAGGAGAAGCAGCCAACAAGTGCTCAGCATATGTGGGAACTCCGTCAAGTCTGTTGGAAAGCATTCCAGGTGAAGCTGGTTGAGAGAATGCCAAGAGTGTGCAAAGCTGCCATTCGGCAAAGGGTGGCTATTTGAAGAATCTCAAATAGAAAATATTTGTTTAACACATTTTTGGTTGCTACATGATTCCATATGTGTCATTTCATAGATTTGATGTCTTCACTATTATTCTACAATGTAGAAAATAGTGAAATAAATAAAAACCCTTGAATGAGTAGGTGTTCTAAAACTTTTGACCGGTAGTTTTTATGTTTTATTGTCAAAGACCTGGTGGTGTAGCAGGACATGTAGGTTACTAGCAACCAAAAGGCTATAAGTTCAAATCACAGTTAAGGCTGAATCCCATGTCTGGTCACAGTATGAAATGAGACAAGATTCTTTACATTAATTTAAATCCAAATAGAGTAGCATACTGTCATTTTATTGAAATTACACCTCCAAGTTGCTGTGTATACTTTGCAAAGTGCAAAAATAAATGCTTGGCAATGTGTACAGCCAACGACAGTCATATCTTCTGACCTGGTTGCGCAGCAGCAACTTTAGGTAGCTAGCAACCAAGAGGTTGTGAGTTAAAATCACAAGGCAGGTTGAGTCACAAGTAATCAGCGTACAGCAGCATACTTTTCTTTAACATTAGCACCTTCATTTCACTGTAAAAATAGAGAAACTTGTAGATTTACTGTATTTTCACCATAACTATACTAAACCCTTCAGGGGACAATGACACAACGTTCAATGAATGTCCTAAATACGTTCTTGGGGACGTCTCTGGACAAAGTGGAACAACACAAATCATCCAGGTGACAACGACAGTTAAATTGAATTAATTTCAATTGTGCCTTTTAAATTAAAATATTGATTTATTTTATCACGTGAATTTCATGTGTTTTTATTTCCCCGTAAGGCAACCCACTACTCAAGCAACATTATGGACTAAACGTTCAAATCCTGTTTCCTGTGTGTTTGTTGGTGTGTGTGTGTATATGTTCTCTGTAGGGTTTACATGGTAGCCATTTCTGCAGTGATCCGTGCAGACTCCGAGGTCAAACTTTGTGCCAGCCTTCTGCAGCCCAACGAGACCCTGGTAATGACCATATCTCTGATCGCCAATGAACAGAACAAAATACTTCTCCAGGAGAGTTCTGACCAAGAGTTTCACCGCTGCTTCCAGTTTCAGGTCAGCCCAACACTGGTCGACATCCAGAACCATTCAATAAGAGTGTACTTTCTCTGCTTTGTGATGCATCTCTTAATTTTAGTTCTTACCAACTGAGCCGCACAGGACCATGTGTTATTGCTTCATTGTCTTGCTGATAAGCCCCTCGTGTGGAGAGAGATGAAGTGCAAAACGTTAAGGTGAAGGTTTGAGGTGAAACGTTTCTATCGACAGAGGAGAGAAAGGTCATGATTAAACCCTACAGTCTGATGACATTCATCCAAACAGATAAACCAATCTACAACCCAGGGCACACAGGTAATTTTACACAGAGCCAGTACACAATTAATCTGCTTGCTAAGAAACAGGACAATTAGGTGGTATCATGTTTCTATGATGGTTTTCTCTTTCATCACATGTTGCTCCTAAGAGACACCTGCAACAGCACCATCATAAAGATAAAATCCACCGTGGGTTCACTGAGGATATGTACCCTGGAGTTTGAACCAACATACTACATGTTGTAAGGTGTTCCTCTCCTGGACATTATCATTGGGTATTGATAGTGTAAATGTTTTCAGTAAACTTGCATTGCAGTTTTTATTGATCTGCAATTGATTGAATTGGGACCTTAGTACCATCAGTGTAAAATATTATCCAGAGTAGCTATCAAAAGTTTGTCCTCCAAAATTCTGTTAACTTTCCCTAAAATCCCTGCTTTTCCAGAAATCCCAGTTGAACAATTCCTGATTCCTGATATCTGGAAATCCTTCAAAATTATGTTTCTAAAGCTCTCATTGAGTGCTTGTCTTTGTCTTTTCTTTGTCTTTTTACAGTGCAGTTTAGAGTCATCACCTTGGATAACAGTTTTAGCCCTGTCAATCAGCTGGTGAGTGTTTAAAATGTGAAACATTGAATATCGAAAACAATTACTTATTTGATCTTCCTTTAGAATGGTTTCTCCACTATTTCACACGAAAAGACAGATACAGAGGAATCACAAGGATCACAACATCATAATACTGTGTGACGGGTTGGGGTTAATGCCCTGCGATAGACTAGCGTCCTGTCCAGGCTGCCTCAAGCTACAGAAACAGGAGATGGGCTCCTGCCCCATAGACAAGGACAAGGATTATTATGTACAATATACGGTAAAATCGTATTTTAAACTAGCTAACACATGTCATAAACATCTCATTTGTACTTCATGAACAATTATGGCTTTGGAAATGGGAAATGTTCCGAACAACTATTGGGCAAAGTTAGCCTGTTTGTGTAGCCTGTGTATGATAAGGCTACACAAACAGTTGAGACACATCACTCAGAGCAAACATACTGTACATGTCTGCGTGGGTGGATTTCAAGGTCCTCAAACATTCACCACAAATCACGGTGTTTTCCACTCATATAGGTCAGATTGGAATGTAGAGGATTTTGGTTTTTGCTATTCAGTGGAGTGAATGTGTGGTCCAAGTCTGGGTTTAATGGTCTCTTTTCCAAGTTTAAAAGGATAAACATTCAACATTGGCCATGCTGTCAATCTAGCATGACTTCTGCCGCTTTCAAAATAACTGGAAACTCGGAACTGGGAAATGTCCAACTTCAGTACGTTCAAGACAAATGTGAACTCTGCAAAAAATGCACTCTGACTGGGAAAATTCATTTTGAACTGTCATCCAACTCGGAATGCCAAGTCGGGAACTTGGGCCTCTATCTAAAGCTCCGACCTGAAGATCACTAACGTCATGGTTCAACCATATTTTTTCCAAGTTTTCCAATATGCCAGGGAGATATGTATACTGTGGCAAAGAAAGTAATACTAGGTGTATGTTGTGTAGTCAGCTGTTAGTAACCCATGTGCCTCACCCTACAGATTTAGTCCTTTTTCCCCTCTTAACTTAGCCTACTGTTCTGACTTGGTGGTGCACATGTAGCCTATAGTCTGATTCAGAGAAATGTCATCATTAAATATTGTAAGAGCTTTCATTGTCTGCCTTTATTTATCCTACAGTTCTGATTTGGTGTACAGGGAGAATACTGTAAGAACGGGCCATGTTCTGAAATCTGTCGCTGTACATTTCAAAAGTGCTAAACAAGTAGTTATATTGACTATGTCCGTCCTAGCTCGCTCATTATGGTCTTAATCGAAATTACAGGATGGTCTCTTATTCACTCATCGTCCCTTTATGCCATAGTTTTTGTCAGTAGAAATCATATTTCTTAAAGCAAGTCAGCCATATCAGCTGTTTTTAAAGCAGTAAATGAGGCTAAATTAACTGTTTATCTGCCATAAAAGGCTCCGCTGATAGCCAGGTGTAGCAGTGCTAAGATGTTGGGACTACTATTGGGACTCAACTGTTAGGACAGCTTTATGTAGGCTCTAACAGTTTCTGGGCACCATTTGTCAACGTTATAGTCAAATAATGTACTGTTTAGTGTTGTGTAGTGGCTTTGCTGGCATGCAATTATGTTTTTTTGCCCCACCAAGATTTACATGCTAAAATCGTCATTGTAAAAGGAACAAAGATTAGGCCCACTGCTGCAGAGAACTCATTCTGACAATATTCCTCAAGTGGATGACCTTGTACATGTTAATGAACACAATGACCTTCCTCTCCCCAGAACACATCAAAGCTTGCTCTACCATGGGATTGATGTTGCATCAAGCTCCCACCCTGCTACAGCCTGTGGTATTCATGTCACTATGGAAGATCCTCTCCTGAATGCACTACCTACCCCAACAAACAGGTCAGCTGACCGCCTGGGGCATACAGTGGGGCAAAAAAGTATTTAGTCAGCCACCAATTGTGCAAGTTCTCCCACTTAAAAAGGAGAGAGGCCTGTAATTTTAATCATAGGTACACTTCAACTATGACAGACAAAATGAGGAAAAAAAATCCAGAAAATCACATTATAGGATTTTTAATGAATTTATTTGCAAATTATGGTGGAAAATAAGTATTTGGTCACCTACAAACAAGCAAGATTTCTGGCTCTCACAGACCTGTAACTTCTTCTTTAAGAGGCTCCTCTGTCCTCCACTCGTTACCTGTATTAATGGCACCTGATTGAACTTGTTATCAGTATAAAAGACACCTTGTCAGGGTTTACCAGAATTGGACCCAGAAGCAGACCAGGACAAGGTGAGTAAGAAGATGGTGAGTATTTATTAATTAATGAGAACGTGGAGGTAGATAGTTCCGGGTGGAGGAGCGGGCAGCGGAGGTGGGTTGATGGGAGTGGATAGGCAGATCCAATGGATAACAACACACTGGCGACGAGCAGACATGGATGGGGTATGGGTTCCGGGTGAATGGTGTTCATGGCTAACGAATCGGCAGGGAATGGATGTCAGGTCAGAGCTTTTGAAGGGGAGAGGTGATGATCAGGACAGGTGTGCAGATTACTGATGGGATACAGGTGCGGGTGAACATGATCTCCCAACAAGCTAATTCGCCCGGCAACCAGACAGGGTGCGTTCCAGGACACCGGAAACACACTCCAGGACAGAAACACAGGCAAACACAGACTCAGGAAGCGGGATTCGTGACAGTACCCCCCCTCCGACGAACGCCACCGGGCGGACTACCTGGAGCGCCAGGGTGGAGGCGGTAGAAGTCACGAAGCAGGTCGTCATCAAGGATCTGACGCCGAGGAATCCAACTCCTCTCCTCTGGACCATATCCTTCCCAATCCACGAGATATTGGAAACCTCGACCCCGCCGTCTGGAATCCATTATGCGGCGCACCGTGTAGGTAGGACCACCTCCGATCATCCGAGGAGGAGGGGGCAACAAAGGTGGGTTGATGGGAGTGGATAGGCAGATCCAATGGATAACAACACACTGGCGACGAGCAGACATGGATGGGGTATGGGTTCCGGGTGAATGGTGTTCATGGCTAACGATCCGGCAGGGAATGGATGTCAGGTCAGAGCTTTTGAAGGGGAGAGGTGATGATCAGGACAGGTGTGCAGATTACTGATGGGATACAGGTGCGGGTGAACATGATCTCCCAACAAGCTAATTCGCCCGGCAACCAGACAGGGTGCGTTCCAGGACACCGGAAACACACTCCAGGACAGAAACACAGGCAAACACAGACTCAGGAAGCGGGATTCGTGACACACCTATCCACAACCTCAAACAGTCACACTCCAAACTCCACTATGGCCAAGACCAAAGAGCTGTCAAAGGACACCAGAAACAAAATTGTAGACCTACACCAGGCTGAGAAGACTGAATCTGCAATAGGTAAGCAGCTTGTTTGAAGAAATCAACTGTGGGAGCAATTATTAGGAAATGGAAGACATACAAGACCACTGATAATCTCCCTCGATCTGGGGCTCCACGCAAGATCTCACCCCGTGGGGTCAAAATGATCACAAGAACGGTGAGCAAAAATCCCAGAACCACACGGGGGGACCTAGTGAATGACCTGCAGAGAGCTGGGACCAAAGTAACAAAGCCTACCATCAGTAAAACACTACGCCGCCAGGGACTCAAATCCTGCAGTGCCAGACGTGTCCCCCTGCTTAAGCCAGTACATGTTCAGGCCCGTCTGAAGTTTGCTATAGAGCATTTGGATGATCCAGAAGAAGATTGGGAGAATATCATATGGTCAGATGAAACCAAAATAGAACTTTTTGGTAAAAACTCAACTCGTCATATTTGGAGGACAAAGAATGCTGAGTTGCATCCAAAGAACACCATACCTACTGTGAAGCATGGGGGTGGAAACATCATGCTTTGGGGCTGTTTTTCTGCAAAGGGACCAGGACGACTGATCCGTGTAAAGGAAAGAATGAATGGGGCCATGTATCGTGAGATTTGAGTGAAAACCTCCTTCCATCAGCAAGGGCATTGAAGATGAAACGTGGCTGGGTCTTTCAGCATGACAATGATCCCAAACACACCGCCCGGGAGTGGCTTCGTAAGAAGCATTTCAAGGTCCTGGAGTGGCCTAGCCAGTCTCCAGATCTCAACCCCATAGAAAATCTTTGGAGGGAGTTGAATGTCCGTGTTGCCCAGCAACAGCCCCAAAACATCACTGCTCTAGAGGAGATCTGCATGGAGGAATGGGCCAAAATACAAGCAACAGAGTGTGAAAACCTTGTGAAGACTTACAGAAAACGTTTGACCTCTGTCATTGCCAACAAAGGATATATAACAAAGTATTGAGATAAACTTTTGTTATTGACCAAATACTTATTTTCCACCATCATTTGCAAATTAATTAATTAAAAATCCTACAATGTGATTTTCTGGATTTTTTTTCTCATTTTGTCTGTCATAGTTGAAGTGTACCTATGATGAAAATTACAGGCCTCTCTCATCTTTTTAAGTGGGAGAACTTGCACAACTGGTGGCTGACTAAATACTTTTTTGCCCCACTGTATAAGATGCTTATTTGGATAATAAACAAATTTCCCACACAAAATACTGCAGCGGCATAGCTCAGTGGTTACTTTCGACACGTTCTATGGAACGTCTGTGTGAGCATTTGAAATGAGATCAGCGTTTAAAATGTTTGCAAATATGTTATTAGCATCTTCTGGGATATCTAGCTAGCACCAATGCAACCAGCCTGAAAACAATGACCAGTGGAAACTGCAGTCATTTTCCATGCGAGTAATTATTAGCTAGGTAGCCATTTGTTGTTCTCCTATTGAAATAACTAGCTAGCCAGCTACTTAACCCTGTTGCCCAAAACTAACGTTATAAGCAACCAGCTAGCTTCATCTGGCTAGTAATCGCTTGACCAGAAAGAGGTTATGTGTTGTGAAGTTAGCCACTATAAGGATTAACCACAATAGTGGAATTTGCGTTTCGCCTTCAAAATAAAAGTCATTGTTTGAACGGGATGCAGAAGGTTACAATTGGTGGAATCATGCCATACTTAGACTAGATCATGTTAAACAAGGTTGGAATGTGGAGCAATGAAGTGGTGTATCAGTCTACTCGGTGACACCTACAGAACACAACTGTGAAGAGTTTATGCAAATATAGGCGTTGTAGCCATTATTGCTGGACTTTGACTGTGGGAAATCACCTCCCAGTCAGCCTTACCCAAAGTCCTCAATGTTATCAGGCTCCAAAACATCCACGCAGTATTGTTTTTCCTCTGGAAAAATGTTCAATACACATAGTAGGTTGACTGGTACAATAAATGTGGCTCAATTAACAGTGGTGTCAGAGTCCCACAATAAGAGCTAAGAAACTAATGTTCCCTGTGTGTAGACTGATACCCCATGTCATTGATCCACAATCCATAGGTAAGGCTGTATAGTGAAATAAGTATGCCCCCAATGTAATTCTAAAGTCTAATACATCCAGTGTGATTTCAAAAGATTTTTGTCAAAATAACAAATAGTCTTTTGTTGAATTCATATAAGAACATTCCAACCTAGTTTAGCATGATCTATTCTATTATGGCATGATTCCACTATGTCAAATAAGCTTGTTGACCAGTCAGGACCTTAATATGACTGCAGTCACATAATAATTTAATGAGTTCATTCATTTTTTCCTTAGTTATTACACATTGATTACACTATCACTAGTATTTCATATGTCACAACGATTGTTAGGGTTGCGTAAATTCGAATCTGGTATCAGGATAAATATAACAATGAGTCACCGATATTATACTATGTATTTTTTATTAGCTAAGTAATAAATGGCAAATGCAACTTTCGTATATACGGGCTCACTGTAATACCACGCAGGGCAGAACAGAGAACTGACAGGATGTATGTAAACAGTATTCTTTATACTGTGATAGACATAGTTCCAACACGTCTGTTGGCCTATCACAGTAGAGACTGGGCGTGGTTTAAACTTGCTCAGCCTATTGCAGGCGCTCAGGCGGGTCCCCGCCTCTTGGCGCTTCTTGGAGTTCTCCCTCCTCGATGTATAGATCCTTACTGTTCTGGTATCGCATCCTAGTTAGAACAGTTGCTCAGTTCCTGCTATTGTGTTGTTCAGTATTTTTCCATCTCAGTTAAACCTCGTGATGACCACCCCTCCCTATCACAACTTTGTAAGATACAGCAAGTCACACCATGTGCTCAATATTGTTACATACAAACACAAGGACAAAGCATCTGCTGGGCTGTTATCTACAGTTTTGCAACATCCAGGTCACACCATGTTACTCAGTTCTTGTCACACACAAACAGGCAAGTAGCAAGCAGTTGTTTAATCTCATAATGATGCTCCAGTGCACAAATGCAGACACCTCACACAACCAACATCAGATAATATTTAATCATATATATCTAATGGCTATAATGTAAAATACAGGATCCAACACGATTCGTCGATAGGTATGCAATGATACTGGTACAGTTGTCTAGCGCACCTAGAGTGCTGGTCATTTTTTTTTAAAGCTAGCTAGCTGATGGATGCAAACAATGTTCTTCCCAAAAAACATAGCAAAACGACATAATCTGTTTCAGTAGCTATATAGTTAGCTAGCTAACTATATAGCTAGGTGTCATCATCTAAAATAACCCTAAAACCCATCTATGTGAAGCTAGCCATAATAAGGATTAGCCACAATAGTGGACTTTGCGGTTAACCTTCAAAATAAAAGTATGACATTGACAGTAACGCATACAAATTGTAGAATTATGCCGTAATTGAATAGATCATGCTAAACGAGGTTGGAATGTTGTTATATAAAATCAACAAAAATACAATAATTTGTTAATTTGACAAATCTGTTGAAATCACACTGGATGTGTTAGACTTTAGAATTGCATTGGGGGCACACTTATTTCACTGTATTCCAACCTTGTTTAACGTATTGTCTAAATATGGCAACCGCAAATTCCACTGTTGTGACTAATCCGTATTGTTTCTAGCTTCACAACACATAACCAGGTCCGGTCGAGCCTCACTAGCAAGGGTGAAACTAACTGGCTGCTTGTAGCGTTAGCTTTGTGCAACAGGGTTAAGTAGCTGGCTAGCTATTTATTTTCATGAACTCATGTTCAGTTTCAATAGGCGAATAACAAGTGGCTACCTTGGATTCCTAAATAATTGTTAAGAATAATGAAAATGACTGCAGTTTCTACTGGTCATTGTTTTCAGGCTGGTGCTAGCTAGGCACCAAGCTAAAGCTAGCTACCCCAGAAGTTGCGGTCGAACAAGTAATGCCTTTATTACTAATGCGGTATTGTAAACACATCGTTCGTGGCCAGTGTGTGCTTGTTTGCAGACTTTTGTTGTACAGCTTTGACAGTGCTACTGATAGTGGTGGTGGCGCTTGGCTTGCACGTGCAAATTCTTCACACACGACATTCTATTATAGAATAGTGTTATTTGACGTGTATCTTGTTTGACACGTAAAGACCGAAACGGCGTTCCATCCTCCATAACTATGTAAATGGGATGGAACCTCGGGCTGTCCAGCCAGTCACTTTTTCCTCACTGTAGCAATTCATTGGGTATTGAGCGGGAAAATAGAGACTACAACGAAACAAGGCAGAGTTACGGTGCATGCAGGCATCATTCATTTGGGAATTTAGATTAATTTTCACATAACTGTCTGCCTGATAGACCTACAAAGTAGTGAAACAGTGAACCCCTTCGGGCCAAAATAACTTTTAATGTACTTGACCACGGTCCCAGATTCAGGATCGGTTAAATATGGTATCTCTTGATTTATTTATTTATTTTTCCAAGATGGCATTGCAGTTCAGACGTCTTTTGTCCTGTCTTGTCGTGTCCCGTATATATATATATATAAAAAGGTATGTGAAAAAAAAGTTGTAAATATATATATATATATATTTACAACTTTTTTTCACATACCTTTTTATATATTTTTTTATTTTCCATAAACTCATCTTCAAAACACTCCTGCAACCCGCCTCACCAATTTATATTTATAAAAAAAGTATTATTTACCTCAAATCTGTAATCCTCCAAGAAACTAGCCAGAAACTAGCCAGAAGCTAATCCAGAAGCTAATCAGAAGCTAGTTAGCTTCTTTACTGGCTAATCGTTAGTATTCAGCTAACCACGGTTTGTGGTCATCAGCTATCCTTTAGCTCGAAAATCTATCGCCAGTTTTGTACGGCTCGGAACGGAACACACCGGACCAATTTTTCTCTCCATGTCCCTGGATTTCAACCGCTAACTCTGGACATTCATACCTGGATCTCACAGCTAGCTAGCTGCTATCCGTGTGACTATCGGCTTTCGTCGATTCCGGAGCAAACATCAATCGTTCTGGAGCTAGCCAGCTCCGTCAATCACTCCTGAGTTCCATCAATCACTCCTGGGCTACAATCACCTATCCGGACCCGTTTTATTGCCTACGCGGAGCCCCACCGGGCCTTCACAACTGGACTGCTGACGTTATCTACCCGAAGGAGTTATCCGGCTGGCTCCTCCGTCGCGACGTTACCTGAACGCCCATCTGCGGCCCGCTAACCGTTAGCTGTCTTATCGGCTGCTATCTGAATAGACAATCGGACAATTTATTTATTTTTATGATTATTATGATTATTTATTTTTTTTCTTCTTGGGCCTCTATAACTATATCTATTGTTTTTTGTTGTTGTTGTGTGATTTGGATTAATCCCCTCTACCACACGGAACCCCACTAATCTACTGACGGAACGCAAGAGGTGGCTAATAACAGACCTCCATCCTATGCTAGCTTGCTACCGATGGCCTGGCTAGCTGTCTAAATCGCCGTGACCCCCAACCAACCTCTCTACTCACTGGACCCTTTTGATCACTCGACTAAGCATGCCTCTCCTTAATGTCAATATGCCTTGTCCATTGCTGTTCTGGTTAGTGTTTATTGGCTTATTTCACTGTAGAGCCTCTAGTCCTGCTCACTATACCTTATCCAACCTATTAGTTCCACCACCCACACATGCAATGACATCTCCTGGTTTCAATGATGTTTCTAGAGACAACATCTCTCTCTTCATCACTCAATACCTAGGTTTACCTCCGCTGTATTCATATCCTACAATACCTTTGTCTGTACATTATACTGTACCTTGATGCTATTTTATCGCCCCCAGAAACCTCCTTTTACTCTCTGTTCCAGACGTTCTAGACAACCAATTCTTATTGCTTTTAGCAATACCCTTATTTTACTCCTCCTCTGTTCCTCTGGCGATGTAGAGGTGAATCCAGGCCCTGCAGTGCCTAGCTCCACTCCTATTCCCCAGGCGCTCTCTTTTGACGACTTCTGTAACCGTAATAGCCTTGGTTTCATGCATGTTAACATTAGAAGCCTCCTCCCTAAGTTTGTTCTATTCGCTGCTTTAGCACACTCTGCCAACCCGGATGTTCTAGCTGTGTCTGAATCCTGGCTTAGGAAGACCACCAAAAATTCTGAAATTTTAAACTACAACATTTTCAGACAAGATAGAACTGCCAAAGGGGGCGGTGTTGCAATCTACTGCAAAGATAGCCTGCAGAGTTCTGTCCTACTATCCAGGTCTGTACCCAAACAATTTGAACTTCTACTTTTACAAAATCCACCGTTCTAAAAACAAGTCTCTCACCGTTGCCGCTTGCTATAGACCACCCTCTGCCCCAGCTGTGCTCTAGACACCATATGTGAACTGATTGCCCCCCATCTATCTTCAGAGCTCGTGCTGCTAGGCGACCTAAACTGGAACATGCTTAACACCCCAGCCATCCTACAATCTAAACTTGATGCCCTCAATCTCACACAAATTATCAATGAACCTACCAGGTACCTCCCCAAAGCCTTAAACACGGGCACCCTCATAAATATCATCCTAACCAACTTGCCCTCTAAATACACCTCTGCTGTCTTCAACCAAGATCTCAGCGATCACTGCCTCATTGCCTGCATCCGTAATGGGCCAGTGGTCAAACGACCTCCACTCATCACTGTCAAACGCTCCCTGAAACACTTCAGCGACCAGGCCTTTCTAATCGACCTGGCCGGGGTTTCCTGGAAGGATATTGATCTCATCCCGTCAGTAGAGGATGCCTGGATATATTTTTTTAAATGCCTTCCTAACTATCTTAAATAAACGTGCCCCATTCAAGAAATTTAGAACCAGGAACAGATATAGCCCTTGGTTCTCCCCAGACCTGACTGCCCTTAACCAACACAAAAACATCCTATGGCATTCTGCATTAGCATCGAACAGCCCCCGTGATATGCAGCTGTTCAGGGAAGATAGAAACCATTATACACAGGCAGTTAGAAAAGCTAAGGCTAGCTTTTTCAAGCAGAAATTTGTTTCCTGCAACACTAACTCAAAAAGGTTCTGGGACACTGTAAAGTCCATTGAGAATAAGAACACCTCCTCCCAGCTGCCCACTGCACTGAAGATAGGAAACACTGTCACCACTGATAAATCCACCATAATTGAGAATTTCAATAAGCATTTTTCTACGGCTGGCCATGCTTTCCACCTGGCTGCTCCTACCCCGGTCAACAGCACTGCACCCCCCACAGCAACTCGCCCAAGCCTTCCCCATTTCTCCTTCTCCCAAATCCGTTCAGCTGATGTTCTGAAAGAGCTGCAAAATTTGGACCCTTACAAATCAGCCGGGCTAGACAATCTGGACCCTTTCTTTCTAAAATGATCTGCCGAAATTGTTGCCACCCCTATTACTAGCCTGTTCAACCTCTCGTTCGTGTCGTCTGAGATTCCCAAAGATTGGAAAGCAGCTGCGGTCATCCCCCTCTTCAAAGGGGGGGACACTCTTGACCCAAACTGCTACAGACCTATATCTATCCTACCATGTCTTTCTAAGGTCTTCGAAGGCCAAGTCAACAAACAGATAACCGACCATTTCGAATCTCACCATACCTTCTCTGCTATGCAATCTGGTTTCAGAGCTGGTCATGGGTGCACCTCAGCCACGCTCAAGGTCCTAAATGATATCTTAACCGCCATCGATAAGAAACATTACTGTGCAGCCGTATTCTGTGGCCTCCAATTGCTCTTAAATACAAGTAAAACTAAATGCATGCTCTTCAACCGATCGCTACCTGCACCTGCCCGCCTGTCCAACATCACTACTCTGGACGGCTCTGACTTAGAATACGTGGACAACTACAAATACTTAGGTGTCTGGTTAGACTGTAAACTCTCCTTCCAGACCCATATCAAACATCTCCAATCCAAAGTTAAATCTAGAATTGGCTTCCTATTTCGCAACAAAGCATCCTTCACTCATGCTGCCAAACATACCCTTGTAAAACTGACCATCCTACCAATCCTCGACTTTGGCGATGTCATTTACAAAATAGCCTCCAATACCCTACTCAACAAATTGGATGCAGTCTATCACAGTGCAATACGTTTTGTCACCAAAGCCCCATATACTACCCACCATTGCGACCTGTACGCTCTCGTTGGCTGGCCCTCGCTTCATACTCGTCGCCAAACCCACTGGCTCCATGTCATCTACAAGACCCTGCTAGGTAAAGTCCCCCCTTATCTCAGCTCACTGGTCACCATAGCATCTCCCACCTGTAGCACACGCTCCAGCAGGTATATATCTCTAGTCACCCCCAAAACCAATTCTTTCTTTTGCCGCCTCTCCTTCCAGTTCTCTGCTGCCAATGACTGGAACGAACTACAAAAATCTCTGAAACTGGAAACACTTATCTCCCTCACTAGCTTTAAGCACAAACTGTCAGAGCAGCTCACAGTTTACTGCACCTGTACAAATCCAAATCCAAATCCAATTTTATTTGTCACATACACATGGTTAGCAGATGTTAATGCGAGTGTAGCGAAATGCTTGTGCTTCTAGTTCCGACAATGCAGTAATAACCAACAAGTAATCTAGCTAACAATTCCAAAACTACTACCTTATAGACGCAAGTGTAAGGGAATAAAGAATATGTACATAAAGATATATGAATGAGTGATGGTACAGAGCGGCATAGGCAAGATACAGTAGATGGTATTGAGTACAGTATATACATATGAGATGATTAATGTAGGGTATGTAAACATTATATTAGGTAGCATTGTTTAAAGTGGCTAGTGATATATTTTGCATAATTTCCCATCAAGTCCCATTATTAAAGTGGCTGGAGTTGAGTCAGTGTGTTGGCAGCAGCCACTCAATGTTAGTGGTGGCTGTTTAACAGTCTGATGGCCTTGAGATAGAAGCTGTTTTTCAGTCTCTCGGTCCCAGCTTTGATGCACCTGTACTGACCTCGCCTTCTGGATGATAGCGGGGTGAACAGGCAGTGGCTCGGGTGGTTGTTGTCCTTGATGATCTTTATGGCCTTCCTGTGACATCGGGTGGTGTAGGTGTCCTGGAGGGCAGGTAGTTTGCCCCCGG
The DNA here is from genome assembly GCF_018296145.1 of Oncorhynchus tshawytscha. Taxonomy (NCBI): domain Eukaryota; kingdom Metazoa; phylum Chordata; class Actinopteri; order Salmoniformes; family Salmonidae; genus Oncorhynchus; species Oncorhynchus tshawytscha. The sequence goes on from NC_056441.1 coordinate 59,069,630, forward strand.
TGATGCGTTGTGCAGACCTCACTACCCTCTGGAGAGCCTTACGGTTGTGGGCGGAGCAGTTGCCGTACCAGGCGGTGATACAGCCCGACAGGATGCTCTCGATTGTGCATCTGTAGAAGTTTCCGAGTGCTTTTGGTGACAAGCCGAATTTCTTCAGCCTCCTGAGGTTGAAGAGGCGCTGCTGCGCCTTCTTCACGATGCTGTCTGTGTGGGTGGACCAATTCAGTTTGTCTGTGATGTGTACGCCGAGGAACTTAAAACTTACTACCCTCTCCACTAGTGTTCCATCGATGTGGATAGGGGGGTGTTCCCTCTGCTGTTTCCTGAAGTCCACAATCATCTCCTTAGTTTTGTTGACGTTGAGTGTGAGGTTATTTTCCTGACACCACACTCCGAGGGCCCTCACCTCCTCCCTGTAGGCCATCTCGTCGTTGTTGGTAATCAAGCCGACCACTGTTGTGTCGTCCGCAAACTTGATGATTGAGTTGGAGGCGTGCGTGGCCACGCAGTCGTGGGTGAACAGGGAGTACAGGAGAGGGCTCAGAACGCACCCTTGTGCGTTCCCCCAGTGGGGCCCCAGTGTTGAGGATCAATGGGGTGGAGATGTTGTTGCCTACCCTCACCACCTGGGGGCGGCCCGTCAGGAAGTCCAGTACCCAGTTGCACAGGGTGGGGTCGAGGCCCAGGGTCTCGAGCTTGATGACGAGCTTGGAGGGCACTATGGTGTTAAAACCTCTTGCACTTAGCCATCCCGGATCCGGGATCGTGAATACAGCCTCAAGCTCATTACCATAACGCAACGTTAACTATTCATGAAAATCGCAAATGAAATGAAATAAATATGCTAGCTCTCAAGCTTAGCCTTTTGTTAACAACACTGTCATCTCAGATTTTCAAAATATGCTTCTCAACCATAGGAAAACAATCATTTGTGTAACAGTAGCTAGCTAGCGTAGAATTTAGCGTTAGCATTAGCGTTAGCATTCAGCAGGCAACATTTTCACAAAAACCAGAAAAGCATTCAAATAAAATCATTTACCTTTGAAGAACTTCAGATGTTTTCAATGAGGAGACTGTGAGATAGCAAATGTTCAGTTTTTCCTGAAAGGTTATTTGTTTAGGAGAAATCGCTCTGTTTGGTGCGTCACGTTTGGCTACCAAAAAAAAACGAAAATCCAGTCATAAAAACGCCTAACTTTTTTCCAAATTAACTCCATAATATCGACTGAAACATGGCAAACGTTGTTTAGAACCAATCCTCAAGGTGTTTTTCACATATCTCTTCGATGATACATCATTCGTGGAAGTGTGCTTTCTGTCCTGAATCCCAGGAGAAAATGCCCGCAACTGAAGATTACGCACCAATTTAGACAAAGGACACCGGGCGGACCCCTGGAAAATGTAGTCTCTTATGGCCAATCTTCCAATGATATGCCTACAAATACGTCACAATGCTGCAGACATCTTGAAGAAACGACAGAAAGCGCAGGCTCGTTCCTGGTGCATTCACAGCCATATAAGGAGACATTGGAAAACAGAGCTTCAAAAATTCTGCCCATTTCCTGGTTGAAGTTTCATCTTGGTTTGGCCTGTAGCATGAGTTCTGTGGCACTCACAGATAATATCTTTGCAGTTTTGGAAACCTTAGAGTGTTTTCTTTCCAAAGCTGCCAATTATATGCATAGTCGAGCATCTTTTCGTGTCAAAATATTGCGCTTAAAACGGGCACGTTTTTTTATCCATAAATTAAAAGAGCGCCCCCTATATCCAAGAAGTTAAATGCCGAGCTGTAGTCGATGAACAGCATTCTCACATAGGTATTCCTCTTGTCCGGATGGGTTAGGGCAGTGTGCAGTGTGGTTGAGATTGCATCGTCTGTGGACCTATTTGGGCAGTAAGCAAATTGGATTGGGTCTAGGGTGTCAGGTAGGGTGGAGGTGATATGGTCCTTGACTAGTCTCTCAAAGCACTTCATGATGACGGAAGTGAGTGCTACGGGGCGGTAGTCGTTTAGCTCAGTTACCTTAGCTTTCTTGGGAACAGGAACAATGGTGGCCCTCTTGAAGCATGTGGGAACAACAGACTGGGATAGGGATTGATTGAATATGTCCGTAAACACACCAGCCAGCTGGTCTGCGCATGCTCTGAGGGCGCGGCTGGGGATGCCGTCTGGGCCTGCAGCCTTGCGAGGGTTGACACATTTAAATGTTTTCCTCACGTCGGCTGCAGTGAAGGAGAGTCTGCATGTTTTAGTTGCGGGCCGTGTCAGTGGCACTGTATTGTCCTCAAAGCGGGCAAAAAAGTTATTTAGTCTGCCTGGGAGCAAGACATCCTGGTCCGTGAAGGGGCTGGTTTTCTTTTTGTAATCCGTGATTGACTGTAGACCCTGCCACATACCTCTTGTGTCTGAGCCGTTGAATTGAGATTCTACTTTGTCTCTATACTGACGCTTAGCTTGTTTGATTGCCTTGTGGAGGGAATAGCTACACTGTTTGTATTCGGTCATGTTTCTGGTCACCTTGCCCTGATTAAAAGCAGTGGTTTGCGCTTTCAGTTTCACACGAATGCTGCCATCAATCCACGGTTTCTGGTTTGGGAATGTTTTAATCGTTGCTATGGGAACGACATCTTCAACGCACGTCGAATCAGCGTATTCGTCAATGTTGTTGTCTGACGCAATACGAAACATATCCCAGTCCACGTGATGGAAGCAGTCTTGGAGTGTGGAATCAGATTGGTCGGACCAGCGTTGAACAGACATAGCCCACCTATAATTTAGCCCAAACAACTACCTCTTTCCCTACTGAATTTTATTTATTTATTTTGCTCCTTTGCACCCCATTATTTGTATTTCTACTTTGCACATTCTTCCACTGCAAATCTACCATTCCAGTGTTTTACTTGCTATATTGTATTTACTTTGCCACCATGGCCTTTTTTTGCCTTTACCTCCCTTATCTCACCTCATTTGCTCACATCGTATATAGACTTGTTTATACTGTATTATTGACTGTGTGTTTGTTTTACTCCATGTGTAACTCTGTGTCGTTGTATGTGTCGAACTGCTTTGCTTTATCTTGGCCAGGTCGCAATTGTAAATGAGAACTTGTTCTCAACTTGCCTACCTGGTTAAATAAAGGTGAAATAAAATAAAAAATAAATAAAATACCAGTGGTGTGGTTAAACTGCTGATCCTAGATCTGCACAGTTGATGAAGCCCGGTAAAGATGGCCACAAATCTAGAAGCGTTTGATTTCTTACCCGGCGCAATTTCGCGGAGCAGTGGAATGATAAACAGGCCTAATCTGCTATTGAGCGCGCCAGACGGTGTAAATGAAGCGCACCGAAAAGTTGGTACATGCGCAGACCATTCAGTCATTGGCGCAGACAGCCAGTAATGTTGACAAACAACTGGGGAGGGGCCAATTGCACGGTAAGTAGCTACAATTTTCCGTTCTTGTATGTAGCTATTTTCTTCGATGTTTTAAGCAGTGTTGTACAAATACCATATATTGGACATTTGCTTGGCGTTATTACTGGCTAAATAGCTAGTTTACGTTAAATCATAACATTAGCTATAGCAAAGATGCTTTGTGACCTGTCGCAGCTTGAAGGAACCGCTGGAATAATGCAGCTTTATGCTAATGCTAGCTACATATTCGTCATTTATACAAGTAAACATCGGTATGTGTGTTGGTTAGTTACCTTACTACTTTAGAAAGCTGGATTCGGCATTTAGAATTTTTATATTTCGTTGCAGCTGTTTGCATGACGTCTTCAGCAATATAATGCATCTGCTAAAGTTACCGGGTAATGTTCGCTAGTTATTTGTTGAATGAGGTACTACGCTCGCGGCTACATTGTAGTGTGTAACGTTGACTAACTACTGAAGGGGCCTAAAGAGTACTGTTATCACTTCAATTAAACACACAGTATATTTCCTTGAAGGCTTTCTAGATTCTAGTTGAATACACGCAGAGCCTGTATCAATTGTTTGGATATCAGAGGTTTTAGGTTTGTGATTGGGTTTCTGTAGCCTAGTTTGTTTCCCCCCCAAAAATAACCAACTTGTCCATTTTCCTTAAGCCTGTTTATCTCCCGGGTGAATGAAGGAGATTCTCTTTCCAGTTGACACTGTGAAAATGAAGGGGTGAGCTAAAAATACATGTATTTAACCAAAGCTACTTCCACATGATTTGTTGTAATACATTTGAGTGTTGGGCTGGATGATCAAATCAATTTGATTTGTCACATACACATGGTTAGCAGATGTTAATGCGAGTGTAGCGAAATGCTTGTGCTTCTAGTTCCGACAATGCAGTAGTAACCAACAAGTAATCTAACCTAACAATTCCACAACTACTACCTTATACACACAAGTGTAAAGGGATAAAGAATATGTACATAAAGATCATATTCTAGTACAAGTTGAAAGAGCGGTGTGTTACTGTGTATTATCATTGTTCTTCTCATTTTGTTATGTAGTCAACAGAAAAGTCCAGACCCGGATGAAAGTGCACATGTCATTGAAGAAGGTAACGAATGTCATGTGGAAAGGAAATAATACCCCTCAAAACATCAGAAGACACCCATGGTATTTTCTTGCTTATATTATAGAGTTTTTTTGCTCTTTCAGGTGCAGTGGCTACAGCTGATGACCCATCAGCTGCCATCGCCACCATTCAGTCTGCCGCCACCTTCTCCTCAGAGCATCCCATAAAGTATCTATTCAAGACGGAGGGAGCTGGGGGGCAGGTAGGGGAGCTGTACTACCCTCCCGCTGGGCAGGTACAGTTAGGGAGAGCATACTCTACAGGGCTCACTAGATCTAGCTGAAGTCTCTGAGCTAGAGCTCTGAGCCCAGCCAATGCCCATCCACAGTTTTCTGAGGCTCAGTCTTCTGTCATTACTAATGACTGATTTGATGTTTCGCCCAGCAAACCTGTGTGTTTTCTTTTTGCTGAAGGTGACATACAGAGTCATCCAGGTGTCTGATGGACAGTTGGAGGCTCAAAGTGATGGAGCCACAGCGGTCAGTGTGCTCACTGGATTCCCTGCAGCCACACAGCCTATGACCCAGGTGAGAATTTATATGAGCAGGACTTGGGGCTCTCCCAGCGGGAAACACTGGTTTGAAATTATGCCAAAATTAGTGATTTCAACCTGTTTCTGGTTGTAATTACATATATTTTAACCAGTTTTGTCCACCAGGCTAGTAGTATTCAATCAGATTCTGTAAATCAAATAGCATTGTTTTTCATCTGGGATAATACAGATGATCTACTCTATTCCTCTACTTCTACTCCTTACTGTATACAGTTCTGATTGTTATTCGACACTGACAAAGGTGTCCTCTTACTGTAGGCTGTGTTCTCTCAGTCCGAGGGGTTGGAAGGGGACGGCACTGAGACGCATTACACCTACTACCCTGCCACCATCGCTGATACTTCACCAGGCACCATGGTAACCAGCGTGGTGCAGGCATCTGATACACATCTAAGTCAGAGCACTCCCACTGGTGAGGAGATTAAGGAGACTCAATCACATAGAACGAATAGATCCCATTTCTATGCTCCACCAGGTTATGCATTTATTTCCAATTGGCTTTCCATTTTGATTGACATTTGATATTGATACATTTTATATGGACCATTTGGATTGAAGGAAGCAAGGGACTTCTTTGTTCTTTGTTTCAGGGCAGTTGTATGTGATGATGTCCCCCCAGGAAGTGCTGACTGGAGCCAACCAGAGGTCCATTGCACCTCGCACACAACCTTACAACACGTAAGCTGCCATTTTGATCAGTACAGTAGGTACTGGACTGGAGAAGCCAGGAGAATCATCACAGTTACCATACTAGTTAGTCACACTGTCCCGTGCACATTCATGTTTCTTTTTGTGTTGGGTCTTAATTACTTAGCCTTGTTACTGTTTTAGCTGCACATATGTATGTATACTGTGTATGACAATGGTTTCCATGGCAATATCTGTTTATTCATGTCTATACTGATTGTGTCTTGCAGAAAATCAGAGGTCCCACGCACTTCTAGAGATGACAAAAGGCGAGCCCAGCACAACGAGGGTGAGACCTAGATAGCCATCATAAATTACTCATACAATACTTCATATGAAATGTCTATTAAATGCTAGTTGGGTTTGCATGTCACGTTGAGCTCAGAATCATATGTTGCCCTGCTTGCCTACTCAAATGTGTTATTGTGTCATTTGTCTCCAAGTTGAACGTAGACGCAGGGACAAGATCAACAACTGGATTGTCACGCTCTCAAAGACCATCCCAGACTGCAACATTGACCCTACCAAGTCAGGGCAGGTCAGTATCAGTAATGAGGTCAGTATCACCATAAAATGGGTCACACTCTAGTCTCATGGGTATGGCCAGGAGTTTTTCCTGAACATGTCAACTGACTAGAAAGAATTTAGCTATAAATATGAGGACCTAGAGTTTTTCCATGTCAGAACACATTCTCAGGAAAAACATCCTGGCCCTACATGGGAGAGGGTGACACGGTCCTTCTGTTTTGGTCCAGAGTAAAGGTGGGATCCTCTCCAAAGCCTGTGACTATATCCAGGAGCTTCGGCAGAACAACCTTAGACTAGGGGATGACCTAAGCACCCTGGAAAGGCTCAGAATGGACAACCAACTACTGAGGCAGGAGGTAAGACCCTCTGGCTGTGTTTACACAGGCAGCCCAATTCTGAGCTGATCGGATTGGTCTAAAGACCAATAAGTGGGAAAAGATGCAGCCTACTATGATTCATTCACGCTTTGTAATCGGTTCAAATTAGGTTCAGGTTTGGATTTTGCTGATTAGGCTGTAGGATTAGTGAGTGAGAGATTTTTGTTCTATCATCAATCCTGTTCACCTACTTACTGCAACACTAATTGTATGCAATCACACATAACCACAGAAAAAAATGTGTGTTGGAGATTTGACAGCATTGTAGTCAGACTGCGCAACATCACTGATCTACGAATTACTGTGCATCCAAACAACAACATATTAACTACTTATAAAGTGATCAAGGTTAGGGGGTCTGCACCTCGCTGTGCTCAAACTGTACCCCTCAAACATGCTGAAAATGTAACTTGCAAACAAAATACCAAACCATAGGATAGTTTTTCACAAATCCATGCATCAGCTGTAATAATAGGCTTTGATTGAGCTGCTTTTTCCCTCCAATTTTGCACAGGTAGAAGACTGGAAATCCAAGAACCAGATTCTGAGGAACCAGATGCGACAGAATGGCATTGTTGGAGCAGCAACGGCAGACGCTCAGTGATGGGTAGTCAGGGGAGAAGAAGGATGTTAGATCATAGAATTTGAATATCTCAGTGGAGGAATGGTAGAATTACCTTGTGACAGAACTTTTGACCCCAAACCAGAAGAAAATTCTCACTTCACTATAAAATCAGTCTGAAGGAGTTTGCAGATAGGTCATTAAATGGTCACATTTTACATACGGAAAACCATCTTAGCTCTTATAAGTAAAGATTTTTCCCGCAGCTGTTCAGCTGTCATGTACATACAATTGTTTAGCTTTTTTACCTTTGACACAATTGCGCTTCATTGTATCAAGTATATTTAGTAACTCTTAGTGTAAGTCTCAAAATATATTTACATTTGATACATCTAGTATCAGATGTCCCCACTTCCAGAAATGGCTCAGCACTTTGTTTTTCTAAAGTTGTCAGTGGAATATGTATTACAATGATATACATATTTTAAAAAAGGATCTTTGTATTGGTAAATGATGATGGAACTTCACAATTGAGTGAAAAACGTAATGGGATTGAGAGCTTTCTGTTCTGTTCGCTTATTGAATCCACTATGAACAACAGTTGTATCATTCTGAGTTTTCATTTCATCATTAGCTAACCTAGTACATAATGTATGATTGTCATTAGCATTTTTAATTAAACAAAAATATACAAGTAATATGGACGTATGAACTACATTTTCTAACTTTACTGTTTCCTGAATGCATGTCATTTATGGGAACTCGTCGGCAGGGGGTCATCATTCGGAGACTGGCCCTTTAAGAATTAGGCTACAGTGTCGCAGTCACATTTCGACTTGAAATTGTATGGGTTCACAATTTAGCTGTTTATTGTACTGTATCGCATAAACCAATGTATTTGATGTCGTTTACAGGCGAATAAGACTAGGGCCAAGAAAATGCTATGCATTTTATTGGTAGCTGGCCACAGCACCGTTCTATAAGCTCAGATGAAGGTAAGTTGTTTATGTGAGCAGGCGAGGTTTTGGTGCAGAGTTCGCATACGTGGTTGGTCCATTTCACAACACAAGCAGGTCAATGCACACAAACAAACTGCACTTAAATAATACCAAATCAGACTTTCCGCCCCACAAGGTAGGCAAACTACCAGAATAATGCAAAGATGTAGTTTAGTTTTCTCAGGAAGAAAAGGGTATGTTCAATGACAGCGTTCAGTCTCGGAGTGTTACGTAAGTCTCTCCCTATTCACCTTCATGACTGTAGGGCAGGCTGAGGTGTGAGCGAGAGAGCGATAACTGGTCACTATGCTAAAGGCATGTTGAAATATATTCAAGTATCAACATATTTTGGGGGAATATTATTTTAAGAAGAGTAAAGGTGTGTCACAACTGACAAACCCACATCCCTTTACTTCAATATTTGTCATTTTTCTAGAATGATGTCATGTTTGTATGGACAGCAGACTGGGGTACCAAATGCATTGTTGTCTGGGATAGGAGAAAATCAAATCCTGGATTCCTGGTGGGAGACGTGAACAAATGAGTTATCAGTCAAGTTAATGACTGTCGACTGCCCTTACAGCTTTGCTGTACTACATGTCTTATACTCAGTCCCTTATACATAAATACATTATTGAATTCCTTTAACTTTGGAATATCCATTTCTCTCCAGGCAGCAGTTGTGCAGTGAGGTCTATCTGGTCACAAATGCAGACTAGTAAGTACAGTAACATGTAGTAACAGTATTGACACGTGTCTCCAATTCCAGGTATAAGCACTGAGTGCTGGGCAACTGCTAATAACTTCCCTGTTGAGAAAGTAGTGAATGACGGCAGCGCCACCCTCGAGGGCCGGCTATGAGCAGGGGCTGATAACTCACAGATTGCAGGGGATATGTATTGTGCAGACCAGAACTTTGATATTACTCAGGTTGTCCCCTTCTTCAGCTCCAAGGTAAGATATCATATGTGCTCCTTCTGGTGAATAACAACATATACCTCACCTCTGAGAAACTGTAACCAAATTCATAGTGAAGTAGTTTTTTTTGGCCTTGTTTACATGTTAGTATCTCTCTCTTTGACTTAGTATGGAGAGCTGGCCATATACTATGAGCAAGAGGAGGGGGAGAAGAGCAGCTCAAGGGGTATAGTGGGGGTATGAACTGAGACCCACTGGTAGGCAACAGGAAAAATCAATCCATCTTGCTACCAATATATTGTTGATAACAGTACTCACATTTGATGACTGTATGGGTCATTTGCCACCAACAGAAAAGCCCAAAAGCCTAGGTATCTCTGTGTATTTTAGGATAACTCGCTTCCTTGAGAAGTCACAGGAGGGAGTGACAGCATTGCGTCTGGCCAGTGTGGTGTTCTACTGCCTTACCTCTCAGATTTCATCATCCTGCAGCCACAAGCCCAGACAGGACCTTCAGCAGGTTCTGTTTTAAATTTTTCTTCTATATTTTATAGATTAACCACATAGTAATCAATATTTGTTCTGAGTCATATACTTCTTGATTTTTGCCTTTTTTTTAGTATTATCTTTTCTATCTCAAACTCCCTTTGTGTTAATAATTACATACTATTTTTTTATACAATTTTATAACATTCTCTTTAACAGTGCAATAGTGTCTGCCACTCTGAAGCGTCTGAAATTCTACAACATCTCAGAAAGTTTAAGAAGAATAACATGTTACTCTGGAGTTCACTCTACTCATGTGCCAAATGATCAACCTGTGTTTTAAGTTTTGTTCCGTTGTTAGCCCTAGGACCTTTCCAAACCCATCAGGGCCAAGTCCGGCAGTGACGAAGAGACGGATGAACTCTTCCTCACTGCTGGTCTTCAGGACAGAGTTGTTCAGGTCAGCAATAAAAAGACAACGCTCCCCTTTTCACACTACTGAGCTGAGCCAAGCCAAGCTGTACTATGCTGGCATGGTTACTGTAGTTGTTGTAATTGTCCAGGAAAGGACTAAAATGGTGTCTTCTTTTCATTGCAGGTCTATGAGGGCCTTGTCTACATGGACTTTAGCAAACAACTGATGGATGAACAGGGCTATGGTATTTCAAATGTGCAGTCGCAATAGCTATTATGGCACATAAACATATATTATGAACTCTTATAAATAATATCAAATCAAATGTGGCCCATGTACCAAGTGTGTATCAAACTCTGAATCAGAGGAGGTGCAGCGATCAGATCTCTAACTGAATATGTTAGGTGCATAACCCAATCACACGTAGAAAAGCCACAGTTGTGTGAGTTCAGCTACATTCAGCTCAGAATTGTTCCAACCTCAATGGAAAAAACAGGCAGCTGCTTTTGACTTGTGGCCTGCTCTCTGTTCTAGAGATCCTCTGTGAGCGAGTTTTAATGACTCCAACCTAAGTGTATGTAAACTTCCGACTTTAAAAACACACATGCACAAACTCCCAATAACTATTGATCAAGTGGACTTTGTCTCATGCAAAATAATGTTATTTTTAATTATGCATACGAACAATTTGAAATATCGTGATTAGTAGATCAGTATAATCACATAATGTTGCCCTATTATGTGGTATGAATGTATTGAAAAGTGGAGCTTTTTTTGGAAAATAAGAAACTGGAAGTTCTGCTGCTTGCGCACACAATCAGCATATACAATGAGTACAAAACATTAACAACCCCTTACTAATACTGAGTTGTACCTCCTCCTTTTGCCCTACGAGAGCAGCCTCAATTCGTCAGTGCATGGACTCTCCAAGGTGTCGAAAGCAATCCACTGGGATGCTGGCCCATGTTGACTCCAATGCTTCCCACAGTTGTGTCAAGCTTGCCGGATGTCCTTTGGGTGGTGGATCATTCTTGATACACGCCGGAAACTGTTGAGTATGAGTATGACAAACCCAGCAGAGTTCCAATACTCATATTTATATATAAACTCAATACATTAAGTATGATTACCTGCTGCATTCCAAGATAACCAACCTACAGCACCAGACTTCACTTGCATCATACTTGTGGTATTGAGAAACGTGGTAATGCTTTCACTATTTGCATATAAAGGAAGACAGTTCCTACATGATAGAGTGCTTGCTTTGTTATGAGACTGATCTTGTGTCATTTCTGACATCCTGTCAACCCTGTTGATTGCTGCTCGCAGCTGTATTTATCATTATTGTTAGCGTTAATATACTGGCAGTCTATAGGGGCCCCACAAGGGTGCGTGCTCAGCCCCCTCCTGTTCTCCCTGTTCACCCATGACTGTGTGGCCACGCAAGCCTCCAACTCAATCATCAAGTTTGCAGACAACACAACAGTAGAAAGCCTGACTACCAACAATGACGAGACAGTCTACAGGGAGGAAGTGAGGGCCCTGGCAGAGTGTTGCCAGGAAAATAACCTTAACGTTAACGTGGTCTTCAGGAGACAGCAGAGAGAGCACGCCCCTATCCACATCAACGGGACCACAGTGGAGAAGTTCCTTGCCGTACACATCACTGACAATCTGAAATGGTCCACCCACACAGATAGTGTGGTGAAGAAGGTGCAATAGCGCCTCTTCAGCCTCAGGAGTCTGAAGAAATTTGGCTTGGTCCCTAAGACCCTCACAAACTTTTACAGATGCATAATTAAGAGCACCCTGTCTGACTGTATCATAACAACTGCACCGCCAGCAACCGCAGGGCTCGCCAGAGGGTGGTGCGGTGTGCCCAACGCGTCATCGGGGGCACACTGCCTGCCCTCCAGGCAGTGGTGTAAATTACTTAAGTAGTTTTTTGGGGTATCTGTACTTTACTATTTATATTTGACAACTTTTACTTCACTACATTCCTGAAGACAACCAAATAATTTTTACTCCATACAATTTACCTGACACCCAAAAGTACTCGTTACATTTTGAAGGCTTAGCAGGACAGGAAAATGGTCCAATTCATGCACTTATCGAGACAACACATGGTCACCCCTTCTGCCTCTGATCTGGCAGGCTCACTAACCACAAATGCATCTTTTGTCAATTATGTCGTGAGTGTTGGAGTGTGCCCCTGGCTATCCATACATTTAAAAAACAAGAAAATGGTGCCATCTGCTTTGCTAAAAGAAGGGATTTGAAATTATTCATACTTTTACTTTTGATACTTAAGTATATTTTAGCAATTACATTTACTTTTGATACTTAAGTATATGTAGAACCAAATACTTTTAAGCCTTTTACTCAAGAAGTATTTTACTGGGTGACTTTTACTTTTACTTGAGTAACTTTCTATGAAGGTATCTATACTTTTACTCAAGTATGACAATTAGGTACTTTTTCCACCACTGCCTCCAGGATACCTACAGCACATGATGTCACAGGAAGACAAAAAAGATCAAAGGACATCAACCACCGGAGCCATGGGCTGTTCACACCGCTATCATCCAGAAGGTGAGGTCAGTACAGGTGCATCAAAGCTGGGACTGAGAGACTGAATAACAGCTTCTATCCCAAGGCCATCAGACTGTTAAATAGCCATCGCTAGTCGGCTACCACCTGGTTGCTCAACACTGCACCTTATAGGCTGCTGCCGTATATACATAGACATGGAATCATTGGTCACTTTAATAATGGAACACTAGTCACTTTAATAATGTTTACATACTGCTTTACTCTTTCCATATGTATATTCTGTATTCTACTATATTTTAATCAATGCCACTCCGACATTGCTCGTCCTAATATTTATATTTCTTAATTCAATTCTTTAACTTTTAGATTTGTGTGTATTGTTGTGAATTGTTAAGGTACTACTGCACTGTCTGAGCTAGAAACCCAAGCATTTCGCTACACCCGCAATAACATCTGCTAAATACAGTGGGGCAAAAAAGTATTTAGTCAGCCACCAATTGTGCAAGTTCTCCCACTTAAAAAGATGAGAGAGGCCTGTAATTTTCATCATAGGTACACTTCAACTATGACAGACTATGACAGACAAAATGAGAAAAAAAATCCAGAAAATCACATTGTAGGATTTTTAATGAATTTATTTGCAAATTATGGTGGAAAATAAGTATTTGGTCACCTACAAACAAGCAAGATTGGCTGACTAAACCTTTTTGCCCCACTGTACATTAAGTTGACTGTGCCTTTAAACAGCTTGGAAAATTCCAGAAAATGATGTCATGGCTAAGCTTCTGATAGGCTAATTGACATAATTTGAGTCAATTGGAGGTGTACCTGTGGATGTATTTCAAGGCCTATCTTCAAACTCAGTGCCTCTTTGCTTGACATCATGGGAAAATTAAAAGAAATTAGCCAAGACATCAGAAAAATACAAGTCTGGTTCATCCTTGGGAGCAATTTCCAAATGCCTGAAGGTACCACGTTCATTTGTACAAACGATAGTACACAAGTATAAAGACTATGGGACCACGCGCCGGCCTACCGCTCAGGAAGGAGACGCGTTCCGTCTCCTAGAGATGAACATACTGTTGTACGAAAAGTGCAAATCAATCCCAGAACAACAGCAAAGGACCCTGTGAAGATGCTGGAGGAAACAGGTACAAAAGTATCTATACCCACAGTAAAACGAGTCCTATATCGACATAACGTGAAAGGCCGCTCAGCCAAGAAGAAGCCACTGCTCCAAAACCTGCATAAAAAGGCCAGACTACGTTTGTAACTGCACATAGGGACAAAGATCGTACTTTTTGGAGAAATGCCCTCTGGTCTGATGAAACAAAAATAGAACTGTTTGGCCATAATGACCATTGTTATGTTTGGAGAAAAAAGGGGGAGGCTTGCAAGCCCAAGAACACCATCCCAACCGTGAAGCACAGGTGTGTTAGGATCATGTTATGGGGTGTTTTGCTGCAGGAGGGACTGGTGCACTTCACAAAATAGATGGCATCATGAGGACGGAAATGTTGATTATTGTTGATATATTGATTATGTTGATATATTGAAGCAACACCTCAAGACATCAGTCAGGAAGTGAAAGCTTGGTCGCAAATGGATCTTCCAAATGGACAATGACTCAAGCATACTTCCAAAGTTTTGGCAAAATAGCATAAGGACAGCAAAGTCAAGGTATTGGAGTGGCCATCACAAAGCCCAGACCTCAATCCTATAGACGATTTGTTGGCAGAACTGAAAAAGCATGTGCGAGCAAGGAGGCCTGGAAACCTGACTCAGTTACACCAGCTCTGTCAGGAGGAATGGGCCAAATTCACCCAACTTATTGTGGGAAGCTTGTGGAAGGCTAGCTGAAATGTTTGACCCAAGTTGAACAATTTAAAGGCAATGCTACCCAATACTAATTGAGTGTATGTAAACTTCTCACCCACTGGGAATGTGATGAAAGAAATAAAAGCTGAATAAATAATTCTCTCCACTATTATTTTGACATTTCACATTCTTAAAATAAAGTGGTGATCCAAACTGACCTAAGACAGGGAATTTCTACTAGGATTAAATGTCAGGAGTTTAAATGTATTTGGTTAAGGTCTATGTAAACTTCCGACTTCCAACTGTATCTATTACTGGTGCCAATGACATCTATAGTGCCACCAACTAGTCTGGTGGAGCAATCTAAGGTGGCTGTGACTTTATATTCACACAGCTTTCTCAGGAAATGTTCTTAAGGTTTACATACCAAATGTCTAGTGGTGTGGCGTGGCCGACTTTGAATGCAGCAACTAATCATTCTCATTCATTAGAGGCTAGTTCAATTAGTTTTTTTTATCAAATCTGGAGTCAATCTGACGTATGGTTCACGAGAAAAATATTTGTAAACTTTTTTTTAGCATTAGTATATGTGCTAACTGTCATCTATAGGTACAGTGCGGCCATATTTGAACGCAACTATTTATTCTCTCAAAACTATAAGACTATGTTGAGATATCAATACCAAATTCAGTGTGGTTCATTTTAAGGACATCCATGGTAGCGATGACAAGTTTGAAGTTGATAGGACATGTTGACGCATAAAATCCAATTTTTGATTTGTCAATAGCTTAGCCATCTTTTGACCAATCCCTTAGCTTTTCTCAAACTAGTTAAGACATGAACCATGGGCCTAAATTTCACATTTGGTGTCATTTGATCCTATGGTTCACTAGAAGAAGGTTTTTGAAGTATATCTTGCGTATTGTAGCATATTAGCATATGTGCTAATATGCATATAACGTTGCCATATATTTCTCAAACTCTTTATGGACTATTGTAAGTCCAAAGAGCAAATTTGGAGTGAATCTGACTTTGTCTATGAGAAGATTTTTTATTACAATTTTATGCATTCGCATTCATTACAAAGTCAAGAAAGTGCTAATAGTTTCATTATTTTTTAAGATATCAATGCAAACTTAACATGGTACATCATGGTAATGGCTTTGATGACCCTACAATGTTTCAAGTTGATAGGCCATTGTGGAGTGGATTTACAAAGTATGGACCCATAAAAAAAAAAAAATCGGATTTATCAATAACTCATCCATCTCTTAACCAATCCTTTATATTTTCTCAAACTAAGCGAAGAGATGAACATTGAAGCAAATTTGTTTAACATGAGGAAAGACACCGACATACAAAGTTTCAAGTCTTTATGTCAAACCGGGCAACGGATATGAGGGTTTAAGTTAGACTACTTATAATAGTGCCACCTATAGGCCAATCGATGCCATTTTATTTAATCAAGTTATTCATGGCCTCTAGTTTCCGCGCACCAAATAAATAATAAACGTTACCAGTCTACGCTTGACAACTGTGAACCCCTGCAGGGGAGTCAAACTCATTCCATGGAGGGCTGAGTGTCTGCAGGTTTTTGTTTTTTACTTTCAATTTATACCTAGACAACCAGATTACCTTAATTCAAAAGTCAAATACAAGGGTGGAGAGAACACCCCGCAGACACTCGCCCCCGCCTCCTGTGCCGTCTAATGATTGATTAATGATTTTTGAAAGGTAATTCATTTCTTTAGGCTTATGGGAGATTGTGCATGCGTGTTTTTAAAGGCACTTGTGGAAATCTTTGTGCATCCTCTTACATATATCTAGAGCTGAACATTTATGTATACATTATGTAACTGAGTTTACAATGAACATTTTAAATGTTCATGTTTGTGTGTTGACTGTATACAGGGGATTACACTCCTATGGACATGAGCAACCTGCCATCGTTCTGGTTAGCTTGTCTGACAGCGCTGGCTCAACTGTAAAACACACACACACACAGTAAGCTCAGTTGGCAGGCAGCAATGTTCACCAAGGTCGAGTTCAATTCCATTGGGAATTTCAGTTTTTCTTCCTGTACTGATGGAATTATCACTTCGTCGATGTTAAACGTTAGGCTAGATGAATCAGATGATAATGAAAAGGGATACCTTTGTTCTCTATTCGTATTTAGGCCCTCTGTCCTCCACTTTTTTTCAGGAGAAGCAGAAGTGGATAAGGCCATGAAGTCTTTTGCTGAGCTCACAGATCAAGACAGATTTGTGTGAGATGTTTGGAGGCTCACAGGTTCAGTGGCAATAGTGCCCCTGGTGCGATAGCAAAGGCACAACATCAGTGGATGGTAGTTATTGAATTTGAACCAGCAGCCATCCGGTACTGGTCTACCCCTCTAACCTCTGTCTACATCCTCCCCCACAGAGTTATTGCCTGTCTCTGTGATATTGCTTAAAGATCCAATCTAGGATCTTAAGCACAACAAATTTGTAATGTTTCAAAGGTATATATGGATTTGCAGGATGTAACATATATGAAATGGATGATGTAGTGCACAATTTGATGACAGAGTACACAAAAAACCAGGGACCACTTTTGGCTCGTAAGCACCACTCAAAACTACTGGCTGAGTTATACAAACGTTTGAGAGTGCATCTTTAAGTGAGCATTACCTGGTAATGTAACGTTTGGGTTCTCTTGTCCTCCGCACTGCAGGGAATGGACTGGAGCAGGCTGGCACAGTTGATGGGTGAGAACTTAGAGCTGTGACGATAAAGACAAGCGTGACATCCTTTGAGTCTGTCATTGATTTGAGGAAGTTAATCTCTTTGCTCCCATGAATTAGCCTTTTATATCTGTGACCTTGGAAAGATAAAACATGGTCACCAAATGTTATAGAGCCAGAAAGATTTTCCTGACCACATTTTCCTGACTGATCAGGAAAAACTCATGGTCCTAAAGAGTTGATTGTCATCAATGAACCATATGAGTTTACATAGTAAGATGTAAGGGCAATTTTTTGTTCACACAGGAAACCACTAATACTGGAACGATCTCTGTCCTACTGGTCTGTGTATACAGAAGACTGTTTGGGACCAGGTAATCTCAAGATGGTGCAAATGGCAAGACAGGCACAGTATAGAGTTACAATTTTCAAGATGATCTAATATTTTCCTACTATGTTTCTTTGTACTTTTTTTAATCATTGCAGTCTGGTTCAGCTGCGAAACTGCCCAGCAGTGGTGGTGCTGTGGTGGGCTTGTATTTGGATCAAGGAAGCTGATAAGACTTATACTTTCACATCTTAAACAAAACTGTATACTGTGTATGCAGTGAAATCAATGTAAAAGAGCTGAATTGTTTGTCATACTTTGGTCACTTTATTTTGATAGTCCCGCATAAATGGTTAATTGATGCTCAAACTATCAACTGCAACTCTGTTATATAACTTGACTCAACTTGAAACACCACAGCTTCCTAGGGTTAGAGCTAAAGTTTGTTGATAGTACTTGAGCATCTATGAACGGGTCCATCTGTAGGCTCTATTATAGAGGACTATCCAAATCCAGTGTTACCCATACAGTAGTAATGTTGTACATGTCTTTGCTTTCACACTAGGTGGAGATGAGGAAAGCGTTCTGTGTGATTGTACCATATAACCCATCTGGTACCATTGCAACCAACAGCCAAGTATGATTTTAAATTATCTATAATGGATGTCATTATAATCAATCAAATATGGGCAGATTTGTAGCCCATGATATCCTGTATGAATGGTATATGATGAGACATGAATGTGCCAGGTAATGGTTTGTGAGTCATTTTATAAATGTAACACATTGTCTTTTTATGAACATTGAATAACTTTTTTGCCCGCTTTGAGGACAATACAGTGCCACTGACACGGCCTGCAACGAAAACATGCGAACTCTCCTTCACTGCAGCCGAGGTGAGTAAGACATTTAAACGTGTTAACCCTCGCAAGGCTGCAGGCCCAGACGGCATCCCCAGCCGCGCCCTCAGAGCATGCGCAGACCAGCTGGCCGGTGTGTTTACGGACATATTCAATCAATCCCTATACCAGTCTGCTGTTCCCACATGCTTCAAGAGGGCCACCATTGTTCCTGTTCCCAAGAAAGCTAAGGTAACTGAGCTAAATGACTACCGCCCTGTAGCACTCACTTCCGTCATCATGAAGTGCTTTGAGAGACTAGTCAAGGACCATATCACCTCCACCCTACCTGACACCCTAGACCCACTCCAATTTGCTTACTGCCCAAATAGGTCCACAGACGATGCAATCTCAACCACACTGCACACTGCCCTAACCCATCTGGACAAGAGGAATACCTATGTGAGAATGCTGTTCATCGACTACAGCTCGGCATTCACCACCATAGTACCCTCCAAGCTCGTCATCAAGCTCGAGACCCTGGGTCTCGACCCCGCCCTGTGCAACTGGGTACTGGACTTCCTGACGGGCCGCCCCCAGGTGGTGAGGGTAGGCAACAACATCTCCACCCCGCTGATCCTCAACACTGGGGCCCCACAAGGGTGCGTTCTGAGCCCTCTCCTGTACTCCCTGTTCACCCACGACTGCGTGGCCACGCACGCCTCCAACTCAATCATCAAGTTTGCGGACGACACAACAGTGCTAGGCTTGATTACCAACAACGACGAGACGGCCTACAGGGAGGAGGTGAGGGCCCTCGGAGTGTGGTGTCAGGAAAATAACCTCACACTCAACGTCAACAAAACTAAGGAGATGATTGTGGACTTCAGGAAACAGCAGAGGGAACACCCCCCTATCCACATCGATGGAACAGTAGTGGAGAGGGTAGCAAGTTTTAAGTTCCTCGGCATACCCATCACAGACAAACTGAATTGGTCCACTCACACAGACAGCATCGTGAAGAAGGCGCAGCAGCGCCTCTTCAACCTCAGGAGGCTGAAGAAATTCGGCTTGTCACCAAAAGCACTCACAAACTTCTACAGATGCACAATCGAGAGCATCCTGGCGGGCTGTATCACCGCCTGGTACGGCAACTGCTCCGCCCACAACCGTAAGGCTCTCCGGAGGGTAGTGAGGTCTGCACAACGCATCACCGGGGGCAAACTACCTGCCCTCCAGGACACCTACACCACCCGATGTTACAGGAAGGCCATAAAGATCATCAAGGACATCAACCACCCGAGCCACTGCCTGTTCACCCCGCTATCATCCAGAAGGCGAGGTCAGTACAGGTGCATCAAAGCTGGGACCGAGAGACTGAAAAACAGCTTCTGTGTTACGAAGGCCATCAGACTGTTAAACAGCCACCACTAACATTGAGTGGCTGCTGCCAACACACTGACACTGACACTGACTCAACTCCAGCCACTTTAATAATGGGAATTGATGGGAAATGATGTAAATATATCACTAGCCACTTTAAACAATGCTACCTTATATAATGTACACTTACCCTACATTATTCATCTCATATGCATATGTATATACTGTACTCTATATCATCGACTGCATCCTTATGTAATACATGTATCACTAGCCACTTTAACTATGCCACTTTGTTTACATACTCATCTCATATGTATATACTGTACTCAATACCATCTACTGTATCTTGCCTATGCTGCTCTGTACCATCACTCATTCATATATCCTTATGTACATATTCTTTATCCCCTTACACTGTGTATAAGACAGTAGTTTTGGAATTGTTAGTTAGATTACTTGTTGGTTATTACTGCATTGTCAGAACTAGAAGCACAAGCATTTCGCTACACTCGCATTAACATCTGCTAACCATGTGTATGTGACAAATAAAGTTTGATTTGATTTGAATACATATGGGTTATTAATTTATTAGGCAAATGCAGTTTATTAGTAGCCTAATTTCACTTATTTATTTATTGTTCCATATTAGGCTGGGTCTAACGTTACTCTGTATTACATATTGCTCACTATCTACAATTCTCTTTTATTTTTGGCCCAAGCTATACGGAATAGTCTATTATTATGCTAGTATACCTATTATTATTCGGCTACTATAATTTAGCATACCGCAATGGGTCCCATACAGAGAAGAGGCGAAAATTCATAATAAATCCCGTGCGCTCTGCACGTATCTTTCCTTTTTAAATTCAAAATGCAGCAGCAGACATAATTTGAGTTTCTGGGGGCGGGGAGGGAGCGACCGCACTTGCTCACAAAAATGATCGGTTGTAGACTATTAGATATCTTTCCCCACCACTCGCTACAGTATCGTAGACTGGATCTAGTCTGAAACCAATGGAATCCTGAATCATGGCTGCAAAAGAGGATCTATTCAGCAAAATCATCCCGCGAAGCCTTCGGCCGAAAGTATCGGGCACTGTGAAATATGGATCGAATTTGGACGTCCTCTTATCGATGGGTTTCCCCAAAGCCAGGGCGTAAGTAGGCTACTGTGTACTTTATCCGAGTCACTCGTAGAGATGAACACTAGCTCTTTGGGTATAGTTTTAGCATGTGTTAAAATGACAATTGGCATTGTTAAAAATAATGTTTTCTGACGCACTGTCGTATTTCACCTTTTGAAGGCAAAGTATTGATCCCCATTCTCTTTCTCACCATGCGCAATTGGCTGGCAGTTGCCTACTTTTCCTCATGACCAGAAACTCTCACGCAACCTGTACTCAGGGGTAGAGGTAGACGTATTATACAAAACTAAAACCCAGGATACTCAAGTTAGTATGATATGTTACGTTGGTAGGGTATATATTATTTTTGGATCCATTTCGTATGATGTGTTACGAATTACAATTCATATGATGTGTTGCGAATTACAATTCGTATGATGTGTTACTGAATTTAAAATGGATTAAATTTAGATTTTCTATTACTGGCCTACACAAATTACACCATAATGTCAGTAGAAATATGCTTTTAGACATTTTTTACAAATTAATAAAAAATGAAAAGCTGAAATGTCGAGTCAATAAGTAGTCAATCCCTTTGTTATGGCAAGCTTAAATAAGTTTAGGAGTAAAAATGTACCACTTAACAAGTCACATAAATTGCATGGACTCACACTGTGTGCAATAATAGTCTTGAGGATTTTTGAATGACTACCTCATCTCTGTACCCCACACATACAATGTATATGTAAGGTCTCTCAGTCGAGCAGTGAACTTCAAACACAGGTTCATCCACAAAAGAAGGGTACCTATTGGTAGTAAAAAAAATGTAGACATTGAAAATCCCTTTGAGCATGATGAAGATAATAATTACACGTTTGATTGTGTTTCAATATACCCAGTTACTACAAAGATACAGGCATCCGGAGAGGAAGGAAACCACTCAGGGATTTCATGGTGGTGACTTTAAAACAGTTACAGAGTTTAATGGCTGTGAACTGAGGATGGATCAACAACATTATAGTTACTCCACAGTACGAACCTACATGAGTGAAAAGAAGGAAGCGTTTACAGAATAAAAATATTCCAAAACATGCATCCTGTTTGCAATAACGCACTAATGTTAAACTGATCAAAAATTAGGCAAAGAAATGAACTTTTTTTCCCGAATACAAAGTGTTATGTTTGGAGAAAATCCAACACATCACTGAGTACCACTCTTCATATTTCCAAGCATGGTGGTGGATGCATCATGTTATGGGTATGCTTGTCATTGGCAATGATTAGGGAGTTTTTTAGGATAAAAATAAACGGAATAGAGCTAAGCACAGGTAAAATTCTAAAGGAAAACCTGGTTCATTCTGCTTTTCAACAGACAATGGGAGGAAAATTCACATTTCAGCAGGACAATAACCTAAAATACTAGGCCAAATACTGGAGTATACTGCCATATACTGGAGTTGCTTACCAAGATGACATTGAATGTTCATGAGTGGCCTAGTTACAGTTTTTACTTAAATCAGCTTGAGAATCTATGGCAAGACTTGAAAATGGCTGGCTAGCAATAATCAACAACCAACTTGATGGAGCTTGAAGAATTTGAAAAAGAATAATGTACTATTATTGTACAATCCAGGTGTGTAAAGCTCTTAGAGACTTACCCAGAAAGACACAGCTATAATCCCTGCCAAAAGGTGATTCCAATGTGTTGACTGAGGGGTGTGGAATAATTATGTAAATTAGATATTTCTATATTTAATTTTCAATACATTTGCAAAAATTTCTAATAACATGTTTTCACTTTGTCATTATGGGGTATTGTGTGTAGATGGGCGAGGAAAAATATATTTAATCCATTTTGATTTCAGACTGCAACACAACAAAATGTGGAATAAGTCAAGGGGTATGAATACCTTTTGAAGGCACTGTATGATATGTTATGAATTCCAATTTGTTTTGTCTAACGTTAGCTAGGTGGGTAATGCTAATGTTAGCTAAGAGGTTACTGTTAGCTAGGCTAGGGGTTAGTGTTAAGGTTAGGAGTTAAATTAAAGGGTTAAGATTGGGGTTAGGGGAAGGGTTAGCTAAAATGCTAAGTAGCTAAAAAGTAGTAAGTACTTGCAAAATGCTGAAGTTGTCCGTGATGAGATTCAGGCTGTGTTCACGTTATACGACCATCCACCTACCTTTTTGTTTTTACCTTAAGTAACAGCCTGGCCTCATAGAATAGATGTAACAATCTGGGCAATTTGGGCCACTCAAATTAGTATGATATGGTAGCCCTTTACAGTCTTACACGTATACTTGTTGAAATGGGAAGATTTGGGCACTAATAAACACCTAAATTGGAAGTTAGTGGCCGTACAGTAACATGCTATACATGGCGTCATATCTCTGGCTCTGCGCTTCACAGCGCTGTATGGGTTTTACGACCATTAAAACAAGTAACCCGAATGTTGCGTGTTCGAATCTCATCGCAGACAATTTTAGCTAATAAACAACTTTGCAACTACTTTCTACTTTTTAGCTAATTTGCAACTACTTTTTAGCTACTTTGCAACTACTTAGCATGTTAACTAACCCTTCCCCTAACCTTAACCCACTAACTTAACACCTAACCCGAACCTTAACCCTAACCTTAATGCCTATCCCCTTGCTTAGCTAACATTAGCCCCCTAGCTAACTTTAGCCACAACAAATTAGAATTCGTAACTTATTATACGTATTGCAAATTCGTAATATATTGTACAAATTGGAATTTGTAACATATCATACTAAATGGATCCACAAGTTAATACATACTATACAAAACGTAACATATTATACTAATTTCAGTGTCTCGGATTTGTTTTTACTGTATCGCGTCTATCCCTGAGTCCAGGTTGTTGTATGTAACAATACAAAACATAACATATCATATTAATTTGAGTACCCCAGATGTTTGTTTACTATGTAACGTCTACTCTATGAAACCGGGCTGTCTCAATAGGTCATGTCATAGGCTACTGTAATCATGAATGTTGCTCTTGGTCTGGGTTGGAGTTTGGTGCACAATAGACATTAATGGTAGTTGGTGGAGACTGTATGTAAGCTGGAATTCTTATAAATGCTGATGGTATTGATGAGAAGAGATGAGATATACACTTCACCTACACAGATATGATAGCCAACAGAAAACATTTTTAAGTCTGGAAGAAACTGAAATTACGTGACCTTGAGAGGGAGAGACTGTGTGTCATATGGATCACGCTCAATTTTATGTTTTGAGCTGAATGGATTGACTGTTCTTGATGTGACCAAATTACTGCAGCACAGTATACAACTGTTATGTCAGCTGGGTCCTCACATGGAGAGACTCACAGACTGAGACAGACCCACCATGTAAGGAAGCATTTACAGTTGTCCTCATGTCACCATTATAGAGAGTAAATACATTGTTAACTTTTCAAACTTATATCAATTGCATAATTTCTATGTGATCCCACATCATTGTTCAGTAAAATATGAAATATGAAATATGCATCCCAGTGATTATTATCAAAGTTATTCACAATAGCATTATTTTACATCTCACACTTTTAAGTCCCAGTCTCAAATCTGTATTACCTCCTAGACATTGAGGTCAGATGTCATAGGGAGTCTGTTGTGACTTGCATGCCGAATGGTCACAGACATTACGCATGCGCACACACACATGGCAGTAGGAATGCCTCGAGGCTCCCTTTGTCAGCAGAGAGAGAAAGAAAGAGGGAGAGAGAATGCCTAGAAGCTGTGAGAGAAGCCACAAGCTCTTTTACATTAGACAGCCCGTGACTGCTCGGCCATGACAGAGCAAGTTATTAATAACCTCTTCCTCTTTCTCTCTCTATCTCCCTCACTCAAGTATTGACCCCACTACATTTCCTGGCTGACTTAAAGGGACATACACTAGGAGATTCATCATATCTGCCACCTCTGTCACTGACTAGCGTTTTGGTCCAGGGAGGGGGAGAAGGGGTTGCCTGAGAGCATGTTGGAATCACTGGACGCTGTGCATGGACTGAAATAGTCAAGCAGTCGGATATTCACTTAGATGCTTAGGAGAATGACAATGCAGGAGGGGAACAAAGCTGGGTCAGCATCAACTGACATTTACTAGATATTCTATGGTGGGATGAACCACAGTAGCTACAGTGTGTGAGAGATATCACTGAGGAGGGAAAGAGCAAAAGGCAACAATGTACCGAATAATATCTGGGATGATGAAACTCAGTCACAAGGTGCTGTTTTCCAGACTTGCTTTCTACACATTGTCATTTTGCCAAACATACAACCCTTCAGCAGGGATTTGATTCCAGTCATACCTGGCGGTGCGTGCTGTGCACTCCCAAAATAAAGATAAATATAGCTGCAAACAGCCATGCCAGGGCTCACACTTTGGCCCCATAGCGCCACCACCAGGAGAAATTTGACACATTTCCCTAGGATGAACTGCACTCCTTACCACGCTTGCCAAATATCAGAACTCAACATCGAAAGATCATGCAATATGCTGCTGTTGGTTTTTGGACCAATTGTAATGATGTTGACGACTTTAAACGTCTTCTTCTCCACAACTGCTAGACCGATTCGCACCAAATTTGGTATATAGCATCTATGTACCGATATCTTTAAACACATGTTTTTCCAGGACTCTACCTCAAACAATATGTCTGCTATGAGCCAATGAGCTTGCATTAATGTTTTTCCTGCCAAATGGCGCCACCATGTGGCCAATCTGAACCATACAGTACAGGTTAGCTGGACTCATATCCCTGAGTATGTGTGCAAAATGTATCACTCGAAGTCAAACAGATAAAGAGATATCAACATGTGCCTGTTATAGCGCCACTGTGTGGTTGACCTGAATGTGCTTGCATACGTTGAGTATAGACAGTGATTGGAACATCAAGTTTATCAAGTTTTGTTACAGTACAAATATCTGTGTGTGATTTATATGCATTTATGTGCCAGATCACGCCCACATTAATATTTATTGGTCAGTAGCGGCCATGTTGTTTGAGATGCTAGCCTGGAAAATATTGGGTTGAGAGACCTTGGTCCATACATACTATATATCATGTTTCACGCAAATCGGTCATTCGCTGCCAGAGGAGTAGTGTTTTAACAAAGAATTACAAATGGCAGAAAATCCATCATTGCGGACCTTATGGATTCTTGAGGCTCATTTGTTCCTTGTGAGGAGAGGAACCTATGTACCGACTAGGGTTGCAAAGGATCGGAAACTTTCTTGGAATATGGGGAATTTTGCTTAAATTCATCAAAACAATTAGCTTACAACAGTGAACTTTTTTTTGTGGGATACACATAAGGCAATTCTAGGTCTTGTGGCATATTTTGGTTAAACTATCCCCAATTCAATGGAATTGCAACCCTCTGCATGCACAGTGCATTCTTCCATCACATGTACAGCTGATTCTCAAGATCTTGCATACTAATGAGATGCTATTGAGCCCACACTACTACACTGTATGAGCTAAGGACTACATGCTTTCTGGTAAGTTTTGATTACAATACTGGGTGGGGTGAATATATTTTATATGACATACATTATGTTTTGTTAATTAGTAAATAATAGCCTACAGCAAAGTGTGTTTAAATAATTTCTAACTTGTTACCATGTTTTGCTACCATGTGGGTTTTAGCTTGCTTGAGACTGCTAACCGAGGATTGTTAATTCACCTGTTTCCATACAAGTGTCATTTAAAAAATGTATCTCACAAAGGAGTTGTTTAGCCTAACTGCTTAACTATTTATCTGTACATGGAATTGTATTTTTTTTGTAATCATTTCTTTCTAATCTTTACAGGAAAATGCCATCTGATGTGGGTACTGGGTACTATCTGATGTGTGGAGACATTTCACTGCAGCTAATGTAGAAGAAAAAGCGGTGTAAATGTGTAAATACTGTGCCAAATCATATGTGAAGAATGCAACAAAGATGCAGAATCATCTGGCCAAGTGCATAAAATTCCCCCAGCGCTCACGACAAGCAACCTCTGACAAAAGTCCCTCTACTTCTATTCAGGGTGAAAATGATGAATCAGATGACTTATTGATAGCAACAGCTCATGGTCCTCCTGGAATCAAATGGTTTTTTTACTCAATGGAGGAACGTAGTCAGAGAAATGCTAATGAATGTCTTGCTTGAGCTGTGTATGCAACTGGTTCACCTCTGATGCTCACAGGTAATGTGAGTCCTTTCCTCACGTCACATCTATTGGCTGCTGCTCATGCATTGAATCTGCTCTTCAAGCACATCATGGCCTGAAAACAATGGATACAGTATACAAAGGAGCCAAGGAAATGGTTAGGTATGTGAAGGGTCATCAAGTTATAGTAGCAACCTACCTCACCAAGCAAAGTGAGAAAAATAAGAGCACTACATTGAAGCTGCCCAGCAACACCCGTTGGGGTGGTGTTGTCATCATGTTTGACAGTCTCCTGGAGGGGAGTCTCCAAGAAATGGCCATATCATAGTCTGCCGATATGGAAGGCCCCATCAAGAGGATCCTCCTGGATGATGAATTTTGGGAGAGAGTGGTAAGCAGCCTGAAATTCCTGAAACCTATAGCAGTAGCCATTGCACGGATTGAGGGAGACAATTCCATCCTGTCTGATGTTCAGACTCTGCTTGTAGATGTAAGAGAATAAATCCGTACTGCCCTGCCCACTTCACTGTTGCTCCAAGCAGAGGAAACTGCAGTTGTGAAATAGGTTAAAAAAAAAAGAATGAAGACTTCTGCCTGAAGCCCTACATGCTGTAGCGTACATATTGGACCCCAAGTATGCTGGCAAGAACATCCTGTCTGGTGCAGAGATCCACAAGGCTTATGATGTCATCACTACTGTGTCTCGCCACCTTGGCCAGGATGAGGGCAAGGCTCTTGGCAGTCTGGCAAAGTACACATCCAAGCAAGGGCTTTGGGATGGAGATGCAATAGGGCAGTCATGTCAACATCTCAGCAGCCACCTGGTGGAATGAACTTTGTGGATCTGAGGCTCTTTCTCCGGTTGCCTCTCCATCATCCTCCAAATCCCACCCACATCAGCCGCCTCAGAGCGCAACTGGTCCTTGTTTGGGAACACACACACCAAAGCACGCAACAGGCTGATCAATTCAAGGGTAAAAAAAATGGTGGCCATCCAATTTTGAGGCTTTTTGAGCCTGACAACGAGACATCCTCAACAAGTTTGGAAAGTAACTGAAGATGAGGTCTCAGAGTCTGATGTTCAAGAGGTGGACATTGAGGAGGTCCAGGGAGAAGACATAGAAGCCTGAGAGGAGGACAACCAAAGCTTTAGTTTTTGGACTATAATTTTACAGATGTATGTTGAAAACATTTTTGGGAGATGCGACGGATCATTGGGGATCATTCAATATTCCCTTTCTTTTGTTGTTCAGTGAAATAATCCCATGTGAATAGTCAACTCATTTAATTAAAGTTCAATTCATAACTAAATTGTTTTTTAAAAATTTCTATTGGAAGGATTTAATCATTGGTAATTATGTCTACTTTTGATAAGGTAATATGTTTATGTTTCTGTCTCCATATGATATGGTAAATATATCCAATGCAAAAAACATCTACATTTAAATGGTATTAATATTAATTTGCATATATTTTCCATTAATTCCCAGATATTCCCACGGAAAGTTTCCACCTCTGAATATTCCCCAAAATGTGCAACCTAGTACCAACCTTTCAAATTTTGCAGTTTCAATTGCTTGTTATAGTGCCCCCATCTGGCCAATTGGCATGACATTGCATTAGGGAGTGTGGGCCATGGGCCTTTACCATCATGCCAAGTTGCACCCTCCTAAACCTTACCATCTCACGGGAATTAGCATTTTTACCAAATAAGTAACATTTTATTTCTCACATGCGCCGAATACAACAGGTGTAGACTTTACTGTGAAATGCTTACTTACGAGCCCTTAACCAACAATACAGTTCAAGAAATAGAGTTATATTTACAAAATAAAATAAAGTAATTTTTTAAAATAAAAAGTAAAAAATAACAATAACGAGGCTATATACAGGGGGTACCAGTACCAAGTCGATGTGCGGGGGTAAAAGCTCCAGGATCCAGTTGCAGAGGGAGGTGTTTAGTCCCAGGGTCCTTAGCTTAGTGATGAGCTTTGTGGGCACTATGGTGTTGAATGCTGAGCTGTAGTCAATGAACAGCATTCTCACATAGGTGTTCCTTTTGTCCATTTGTGAAAGGGCAGTGTGGAGTGCAATAGAGATTGCATCATCTGTGGATCTGTTGTGGCGGTATGCGAATTGAAGTGGGTCTAGGGTTTCCGGGATGATGGTGTTGATGTGAGCCATGACCAGATTTTCAAATCACTTCATGGCTACTGATGTGAGTGCTACGGGGCGGTAATCATTTAGGCAGGTTACCTTCGCTTTCTTGGGCACAGGGACTATGGTGGTCTGCTAGAAACATGTAGGTATTACAGACTGTCAGTGAAGACACTTGCCAATTGGTCCATGCATGGGCTCCTGAGTGGCACAGCGGTCTAAGGCACTGCATCTCAGTGCAAGAGGCGTCATTACAGTCTCTGGTTCAAATCCAGGCTGAATCACATCCGGCTGTGATTGGGAGTCCCAAAGGGCGGCGCACAATTGGCCCAGCGTCGTCTGGGTTTGGCTGGGGTAGGCCGTCATTGTAAATAAGATTTTGTTCTTTACTGACTTGCCTAGTTAAATAAAGGTAAAACAATTGCTCTGAGTACAATCCTGGTAATCCGTCTGGCCCCGCGGCCTTGTAAATGTTGACCTGTTTAAAGGTCTTGCTCACATCGGCTACGGATAGCGTGATCACACAGTTATTCGGAACAACTGGTGCTCTCATTCATTCTTCAGTGTTGTTTGCCTCAAAGTGAGCATAAAAGGCATTTCGCTCGTCTGGTAGGCTCGTGTCTGGGTTTCCCTTTGTAGTCCATAATAGTT
This sequence comes from Oncorhynchus tshawytscha, assembly GCF_018296145.1. Classification (NCBI taxonomy): domain Eukaryota; kingdom Metazoa; phylum Chordata; class Actinopteri; order Salmoniformes; family Salmonidae; genus Oncorhynchus; species Oncorhynchus tshawytscha. The sequence goes on from NC_056441.1 coordinate 59,099,473, forward strand.
TGCAAGCCCTGTCACATCTGACAAGCGTCAGAGCCGGTGTAGTAGGATTCAATTTTAGTCCTGTATTGACACTTTGCCTGTTTGATGGTCTGTCTGAGGGCATAGTGGGATTTCTTATAAGCATCCGGATTAGTGTCCCGCTCCTTGAAAGCGGCAGCTCTAGCCTTTAGCTTGGTGTGAATGCTGCCTGTAATCCATGGCTTCTGGTTGGGATATGTATGTGCGGTCACTGTGGGGATGACGTCGTTGATGCACTTATTGATGAAGCTGGTGACTTAGGTGGTATACTCCTCAATGCCATTGGATGAATCACTGAACATATTCCAGTCTGTGCTAGCAAAACAATCCTTCAGCGTAGCATACATGTCATCTGATCACTTCCATATTGAGCGAGTCACTGGTACTTCCTGCGTTAGTTTTTGCTTGTAAGCAGGAATCAGGAGGATAGCACTATGGTCAGATTTGCCAAATGGAGGACGAGGGGAAGCTTGTATGCATCTCTGTGTGTGGGGTAAAGGTGGTCTAGAGTTTTTTTCCCTCTGGTTGCACATGTGACATGCTGGTAGAAATGAGGTAAAACGGATTTAAGTTTGCCTGCATTGAAGTGCCCGGCCACTAGGAGCGCCGCTTCTGGGTGAGCATTTTCTTATTTGCGTATGGCCCCATGAGTGCGGTCTTAGTGCCAGCATCGGTTTGTGGTGGTGAATAGACGACGACAAAAAATATACATAAACTCTCTTGGTTGATGTGGTCTACAGTTTGTCATGAGGTACTTAACCTCATGTGAGCAATAACGCGAGACTAATATTACACATCGCGCACCAGCTGTTATTGACAAATAGACACACACCCCCACCCCTGTTCTGTCCTGCTGCTGCACGGAAAACCCAGCCAAATGTATATTATCCATGTCATCTTTCAGCCCTGACTCAGTAAAACATAAGACATTACAGTTTTTAGTATTTTTTTTAGTATAAAAAAATAAACTTTTACCCCTTTTTCTCCCCAATTTCGTGTTATCCAATTGGTAGTTATAATTTTGTCTCATTGCTGCAACTCCTGTACGGACTTGAGAGGCAAAGGTCGAGAGCCGTGCATCCTCCAAAACACAACCCAGCCAAGCCACACTGCTTCTTGACACAATGCCCGCATAGCCCGGAACACTGCCGCACCAATGTGTTGGAGGAAACACCGTACACCTGGCGACCGTGTCAGCGTGCTTTGAGCCCGTCCCGCCACAGGAGTTGCTAGAGCGTGATGGGGCAAGAACATCCCTGCCAGCCAAACCCTAACCTCCCCTAACCCGGACGACACTGGGCCAATTGCGCACCACCCCATGGGTTTCCCGGTCGTGGCCGGCTGTGACAGAGCCTGGACTCGAACCAGGATCTCTAGTGGCACAGATAGCACTGCGATGCAGTGCCTTCGACCACGGTGCAGCAGGTAGCCTAGTGGTTATAGCATTGGACTAGTAACCGAAAGGTTGCAAGATTGAATCCCCGAGCTGACAAGGTAAAAATCTGTCGTTCTGCCCCTGAACAAGGCAGTTAACCAACTTGTTCTTAACTGACTTGCCTTGTTAAAGAAAGATAAAATAAACGTTAAAAAAACTGCCACTCGTGGTGCAGACATTAGTTTTTAAATGTCCCGTTGGTAGGAGAGTCTCGAACAGAGATCATCCAGTTTATTTTCCAGTGATTGCACGTTGGCCAATAGAACAGATGGTAGAGGTGGGTTACCCACTCGCTGACAAATTGTCTGTCACAAGGCATGCTGATCTCTGCTCCCTATATTTCCATATTTTCTTCACGCGAATGACAGGGATTTGGGCCTGTCTCGGAGAAGCAGTATATCCTTCGCGTTGGACTCATTAAAGAAAAAATCTTCGTCCAGCTCGAGGTGAGTAATCTCTGTTCTGATTTCGGTCCTAAGTGACGGTAGCAGCAACATTATGTACAAAATAAGTTACAAACAATGCGTAAAATCACAAAAAATAGCACAGTTGGTTAGGAGCCCTTCCGGCACCATTGTAAATCCAAGGAGAACCGGAATAATGAACGCCTACAAACATAATAGTGTTTCAGCCAGCTTCGCTGCTTGAACCACTAATGAATGTACATTTTTTTAGGGCACCCCAAGGGCCAATGATTTGACCCTGCACGTGATGCTTCTCGGTTGGTTGTGCCATGCACTCAGTATACTGGTGTAGTTGTGTCTAATGTACAACTCTGCCCTTAGGGGAAAAACCCCTCTCTCATTTCACTTCATTGTCTGTTTGGCATCAGTTCCTTTTTATTTGGTTGATGGTAAATAATGCACTAAACATACAACACAAGAATAGAGGCTATGAAACCCTGAATAGAGGATATGAGGTGCTCTATTCTTGTGTTGTATGTTTAGTGCCTAATTGTTTCATGACAAGACAATCAATTAAAATGGTTAAGGCATTTAGCAAAGAAAATGTTTATGGCACTTGCTTAGACTCCAACAATGACCTGATACCCTATTTGCTGCCACTGGCTGACATCATTCTCACAGTCTACAAACAAATTACTCTTTTGGTTTGAATTTACACCAAGGGTTCAAAACAATACGCCTCAGAGATGCTTTTGTGAAAGGCTGCCCTTGAGGTTTGTCGTTTCTCCCTCAGTATTTGCCACGACTGACTAAAACAGTGTTCATTAATTGGAACACATTGGTACTGTTTTGATTTGATTCATTAGCCGACGCAAATGGCGACAGTTAGTCTGGCATTGGACAGTGTTCTTCCCATCTGAATTCCTCTGTTCTTGAGCTGCTATCTCATAATCAGGCTCTGAGTTTCCAATACTCTCTGGGGACTTCGTTTATACTGCGTTCCATGGCTTGGTCTGATGCAGGCTTTCAGATTCTCTTCCAAGTCTTCTCCTACTTGGTTTAAGCTGATGATGACCAAAAATATATTTAGGAAGACATAGCCTGTACAGTTTCTTTTTAACAATATATTTACTCTATATCTATATTCTGTATAACTGTGTACTGTATATGTTTTTATGATTATATTTACTCTAAGGAAAAGCTGGAAAAGAGTAGGTATATAATATCTCATTATTCTGCACATGACTCTTTTCCAGTGATGTTCACCACACATTTCGTGTGTAGTAGTAAATGCGGCTTTCACCAATTAACTATGCTCACCGCATAATCCAAAATTACAATGCACTGCAGCTTCTAGGGATATTTCTGGCTCATATGATTTGGTTTAGTGCAGGCAAACACTGTTTTTGACATCTCTGAAAATGGCAGCCTAGTCGCAGTTCAAGTAACACAGTATGCTTACAACGCCGTCTTAGAGCATTCCCCCCGGTTTCTGGGCAGTTTAGTTTGTCATTTTTTTATCTCCACACCTCTGTAATGTTCTGAGTATTTGCCGGAGAGGTTTGTGGAAAATTGTGTAAATATGCTGGTACCTACAGTATGTGCTGTTCCTGTCTTGTCTTCCTCTGTGATGATGAGTGGGACATATCTGTTAACTGTGGCTGGAAAGTCTGAAGTGTTGGAGCATGAGTGGACGACATAGGGGCTGACACAGTGGAACCTATGTTTTAAAGGGAATTGTTCTAGCTGCCTCCCCCTTCTTAAGCAGCAGCATTGGATGTAGAATAGTGCTTTTATTATGCATGATTCTTTTTTTGTGTTTTTGTTCAGGTCATTTTCTCTGTCTTTGAAATAGTTATGTAAATGAGATTCCTTGGATTGTTTAACATATCAGTGGGGTTCACTTTTTTGCCACAGGAGCCATTAGTTATTTTATCATACATATTTTTTATTTTATTTTTTATTTAACCTTTATTTAACCAGGAAGGTCTCATTGAGATTAAAATCTATTTTTCAAGAGCGCCCTGGCCAAGATAGGCAGCACCAAGTCATTACAAAAAAATTACAGACAGACAACATGGAAAAACTACAAGTAATCTAGTAAAAACCATTGAATTCACAACAGTATAAAACAGCAAATTAAAAACATTGACAGGTCAGTGAATCAGCCTCAAAATCCTTCATCAGTGATTTAAAAACACCAATCGGGACAAAGCCCTTTTACCAAATTCAGTTCGGACATTTGGAACAGTTAGCAGGATCAAGTCCAGCGAACGAAGAGAGTACCCACCACATTTCTGAACAATAAAAATGCACAAATAAAAAGGTAGTAAACCCAAAATGGCTTTGTAAATAAAAATATACCAGTGACTGAGACTACGAGTGACTAGAGAAGGCCAGCCAACCCTGGTATACAAAGTGCAGTGGTGCGTAAGGGTTTTGCAGTTTAAATATTACAATTCTAAGAGCAAAAGATACATTTATATGCCAACTTTGCACTAATGTTACATTAACGCTGCACCACTGCATCACTCTGTAGCAGGAGGATCAACCTAGGGTGTGTAAATGTCATGTGTTTCATTCCAAAGTGAGGTACATCACTGAATATAATAATGCCTTTAAAGTTCTGTCTGGAAACTCAGGACACCACATAATGTAATCATTGTTCTCCAATATCACGCAACAAGACCAGTTAAAGAGGCTATACAGGACCTTTGGATAGAAGTATTGTCCTGAAATGACTTCACTGGCCAGAGAGTGGCAAAGTGGCAAACGTTCCAAAGGATTTGTGTGTTTTCATGAGATAATAAATTGATTCATATTATATCATGAACCTCACAGCCAAGATTCAAGCAAACATTGAACGTAAATGATTAGCAACTCAACCTCCATAGTGTATCTTTGGTCTGTCCAGACACTCAGATACCATATCATGTTGTCATTGTTGTCTCCAATATCACACAGTATGGTCAGTTAAGAAGACTCTTCTTTAAAATCCCGTGGGTGACCTGCACAAAGAGATAAGTGTGCCAGTCTGCTCTCCTCAATGCTGCCTATTGTCTCGCCAGTCTGACAAGGCCTGGCCACAGTTGCTGACATACCCGCAGGTGCCCGCCCTGGTATATTTTGGGACTGACAGCTGTGCTCCTTCGGTCCCCTCTGCTACTAGTACCGTCTCTGCCCCTTTCTGTCCCCCCGGCCTGCGAGGCAGCTGTTGTTTGCATTAAGTCGTACAGGGTTCGCTCAGAGTGAGACTGACGGCGTTGCATCTGTTCAGTGATGCCATCAGCAACAGACCACTAGGAGCTTTGCAACAGACACATTGGAGACAAAGCACATTTTACAATCCAGCCTTTCTGTACCTTCACCTCACACATGCACTAGCAGTAGCTGAGCTGATCCTGCTTGAAAATACACCATCTTGTGTGGATGCAATGTGGTCCATTGGTAACTGCTTTTTAGCTTGCCATCCTTTTTCTCTCTTTATGTATTTGTCTTTGTGTGTGTCCTCTGTGTGTGTGTGTCCTCTGTGTGTGTGTGTCCTCTGTGTGTGTGTGTCCTCTGTGTGTGTGTGTCCTCTGTGTGTGTGTGTCCTCTGTGTGTGTGTGTCCTCTGTGTGTGTGTGTGTGTGTGTGTGTGTGTGTGTGTGTGTGTGTGTGTGTGTGTACTCTGTGTGTGTGTGTGTGTGTGTGTACTCTTTATGTGTGTGTGTACTCTGTGTGTGTGTGTGTGTGTGTGTACTCTGTGTGTATGCTGTGTATGTGTCTGTGTTTGTTTGTATCGTTGTGGCTGCGCCATATGTGTCTGTGCTATCTTTGCCAGAACTATGACAGCCAATTCAAGAGCTAGTGTCCTTCCAGCCTCATGCTTCCAGCATACTGCGGCATCCAAACCGCTGACTGGAGTCACTATGTTTGGACATAGGGAGCTCTAAATCCCTGTCAGTTTTCTGGACATTGGGTCCAAATGATCCGAGATGAAGTTACAATTGATGCGCTTTTAATTACAATTTGATATGATGACAGGCGTGCGTGAATGACAAAATGATTATGTCAAAATGCATTTGCCCTCATACTGTGTGCCCGTGCAATGATATGCAGATGTCCATATATGATGCAGCCTACTTTATCATTGTTATGTACACAGTACATAGCTACTGTATGTATATTGTAAACATGTATACATATGTGTAGCATACTGGATCCAGTTTTCACCTACTTCCCTACTAGCAATGTGAAAAACAAAGGTGTGTACCAACCCAGAGTCAGAAACGACTCACTGGAGAAACAACAATGTGTTTTATAGCCTAAATAATGCCATTAGGATTAGTGACAGAGATTCCGCTGATTTCTGTGAATGTAGACTAGGCACTGAACCAGAGGGGGTTTCTTGACTCTGTACTAGAGCCGTAATGACAAGGCAAGTGTGTTTGAGGCTTGGTTTGGCAAGCACAAGGTACTTACAGCTGTGGAGCATCTTTCCTTAACCAGCAGTCTCTTCATCGGATTTTTATCAAAGAGGCTAGCATTAAAATGTATAACGCATGCTGTACAGTGCATTCGGAAAGTATTCTAAAATGTATTAAATTGTTTTTTTTTCTCCTCATCAATCTACACACAATACCCCATAATGACAAAGCAAAAACTGTTTTTTTTATTTTTATGTTTATTTAAAAAAAACAGAACTCTCACATTAAAGTATTCAGCCTCGAGTCTTCTTGGGTATGACGGTACAAGCTTGGCATGCCTGTATTTGGGGAATTTTTCCCATTCTCTCTGCAAATTCTCTCAATCTCTGCCAGGTTGGATGGGGAGCGTCTCTGCACAGCTATTTTCAGGTCTCTCCAGAGATCTTCGATCTGTGGATAAGTAAAGACCTCCCTCACAAATCATTTGAGCATAATTGTAGCACGGTAGATAATTGCAGTCAGTGTGGTAGAGCACAGTGAGGGGAGTTTTGTCTGAACAGTAAGTCCTTCATTTACCCCTCAACTCTCCCTCTAGACGTCAATGAAATGCATAATGAGAGGAAAACACAGCAGAGAATTAGTCGTCAGTAAAAGCCTTAATGTTGTTGCTCATGGGGCTCTGAATCCAGCAAGAGTCTGCATGTGAGAGTGGGCTTACAAATATTCTACATTGACACGTTATGAATAAGAATATGTGTGCGTGCGTGTGTACGTACGTGTCTGCCCGCCCGCCTGCCTGCCTTCATGCCACAGTGCAATAAGATGTGTTATTCCAATGTTCCAATGCCGTTTAAATTGTGCAGTTCAATATTTCGTTCAATTAAATTCCCCACCCCCTAACTTTCAATTCAAAACACATCTTCACTGCTCCTGGGAGTAGATCAACAAATTCCTCTCAAGTTATTATACTACTTCCTCGGGTGTCTGTTTGACTGTGAGAGTAGAGGCAGGCAAACACATAGAGGTTGTAACAATGTACAGGAAAACAGGAAAAAGATGATCCGTTCTATTAACGTGAGGAGGACGGAATTCTTCCACCATCACAGCACAATGCAGGAGGAAACAACGTCTCCCAGAAGAAATATAACCTTCTGTGAGTAGAACAAAGCAGTTACACCCCCACATTGACCTGTCCCAGATAAGATCATGAACAAGTTCAGATATTGCCATTATCATTACCGATATTACTATTTTCTTTATATTTTTATGGTTGCTGTCAGTCATCTTTGCATGCTTTACAAATTGAGATTTTGAAAGAGGAGCATACTCAGAGAGCGAGAGGGGGGTGGGGTGCAAGCCCATGGTGTTTCACTCTGGTCATGTTCTAGTGGTCAGTGGCTTAGCTTCAGTGTGACAGGGCCTCAAGGTCTCTGGCAGGTTTGTAAACAGGAACTGTCCATATGCAGGGGCCAGAGCCATGGGATTTCCCCGCAGAGCTGAGATGGGAGGGGTGAGAGTGTGTCTGTCTGGGTGGAGGTCAGCTGGTGTTGAAATGGTATGGGACATTTCTTGTGAATGGGTGGTGCGTGTGTGTTTGTGTGTGACTGGCAGGGTGGGTGATGGGGCACAACTGTTGTCAAACAAGGAGGAGGGGCCATTGAATATACAAAATGAGCTACATTTTCTAGCACACATCTTTTGAATGGGATGTCAGAGCTGAATTCGGGAGCCTTCTCATTGCTCCGATCATCCCTCACAGAGATATCCTGGTTATAATGTAAAGCACTTTTTCACAAATGTGTATGAGAGTTCCCTCGTCTGTCTGATACTGACAGGCTATAATAAATATTAACTCAACCTCCATTCTCATTAGTTTACCATTTCCAGCCATGCAGTTTTCTGTTTTATAGTGTAGTAATGATCGTGCCACCCTTTTGAAAAGAGATAAGTGACAGAGAGAGAGAGCAACAAAAAAAGCTTTTGAGACAGGGATGCAGCTTCGGCCCCACCCTCTTCAACATATACAGTGCATTCTCAGGAATCACAGTTCCACAATAAATGCTTGTTTTGTTCGATGATGTCCATCATTTATGTCCATTTATGTCCAAATAGCTTCTTTTGTTAGGGCGTTTGGTAAACAAATCCAAAAGCGCGTTCTGGTCCAGTCGGACGAAAAGTTCAAAAAGTTATATTACAGGTCGAAGAAACTTGTCAAACTAATTATAGAATCAATCTTTAGGATGTTTTTATCATAAATGTTCAATAATGTTCCATCTGGAGAATTCTATTTTCTGTAGAAAAGCAATGGAACCCCTTAGTCAAACAGCTCTCACCCGGCCACACTTCACAGGAGCAGCCTGAAACAACGTTCTAAAGACTGTTGACATCTAGTGGAAGCCTTAGGAAGTCCAAAATAACCAATATCCCACTGTGTATTCGATAGGGGTGAGTTCAAAAACTACAAACCTCAGATTTCCCACTTTCTGTTTGGATTTTTTTCTCAGGTTGTTGCCTGCCTTATGAGTTCTGTTATACTCACAGACATCATTCAAACAGTTTTAGAAACATCAGAGTGTTTTCTATCCAATACTAATAATAATATGCATATATTAGTATCTGGGACTGAGTAGGAGGCAGTTCACTCTGGGCACACTATTCATCCAAAAGTGAAAATGCTGCCCCCTATCCCAAAGAAGTTTTAAGGAACTCTGTACTTTGCGCTGTTCATCTTTGCCTCGATCATGACTAGTCTCCCGAGTTCCCAAGTGGGCTCCCGATTGGCGCAGTGGTCTAAGGCATTGCATCTCAGTGCTAGAGGTGGCACTACAGACCCTGGTTTGTTTCCAGGCTATATCACAGCACGCTGTGATTGGGAGTCCCATAGGGCGGTGCACAATTGGCCCAGCTTCGTCTGGATTAGGGTTTGGCCGGGGTAGGCCATCATTGTAAATAAGAATTTGTTCTTAACTGACTTGCCTAGGTAAATCAAGATTAATTAAATAAAACATCCCCACAGCATGATGTTGCCACCACTGTGCTTCACCGTAGGGATGGTGCCAAGTTTCGTCCTGACGTGATGCTTGGCATTCAGGCCAAAGAGTTCAATCTTGGTTTTATCAGACCAGAGAATCTTGTTTCTCATGGTCTGAGAGTCTTTGAGTGCCTTTTGGCAAACACCAAGCAGGCTGTCATGTGCCTTTTTACTAAGGAGTGGCTTTCTTCTGGCCACTCTACCATAAAGTCCTGATTGGTGGAGTGCTGCAGAGATGGTTCTCCTTCTGGAAGGTTGTCCCCTCTCCACAGGGTACCTCTAGAGCTCTGTCAGAGTGACCATCGGGTTCTTGTTCACCCCCGTAACCAAGGCCCTTCTCCCCCAATTGCTCAATTTGGCCGGGCGGCCAGCTCTAGGAAGAGTCTTGGTAATTCTAAACTTCTTCCATTTAAGAATGGTGGAGGCCACTGTCTTATTGGGGACCTTCAATGCTGCAGAAATGTTTTGGTACCCTTCCCCAGATCTGTCTCGACACAATCCAGTCTCGGAGCTCTATGGACAATTCTTTCGACCTCATGGCTTGGTTTTTGCTCTGACACAGTTTGCTGTCACAGCAGCGAGATTTGTGACCTGTTGCCACAAGAAAAGGGCAACTAGTGAAGAACAAACACCATTGTAAATACAATCCATATTTATGTTAATTTAGTTTCCCTGTTGTACTTTGCACATCATTACAAGACTGTGTGTAATGCTCCGGGTGTCGTGGGTGTGGAGTCAAATGCAGGAGACAGAGAGTTCAATGCTGTGCGTCTTTTAATGGCACCAACAGGGTGCTCACAAAAGTATGTTCCCAAACACAGGGAATCAAAATGTACAATGGAAAAATCACGACCAGGCAAAAACACGTACCTCTACAACAGAGCCGAAGGTTACATAGAAATAATCCCGCACAACAACCAGGCGGGCCGGCTGTCTAATAAAGACAAACGAATTAAGCATACACAGGTGCTACCACTAAATATACAAGGAGGGGGAGGAAAAACAATCAGTGGCAGCTAATAGGCCGGTGACGACGACCGCCGAGCGCCACCCGCCCGGGAAGGGGAAACACCCCCGGTCGGACTCGTGACACTGTGCATAGCCATAATATGACATTTGAAAGGTGACTATTCTTTTGAAACTTGTGAGTGTAATGTTTACTGTTCATTTTTGGTGGATTATTTCACTTTTGTTTATGGTCTATTTCACTGACTTTGGCAATGTAAACATATGTTTCCCATGCCAATAAAGCCTGTTGAATTGAGAGCTCAAAAATATCTCAGGGTCTTAAGACTTGGACATTCCATGTTGTGTTTGCATTTGTGTCTGCATTTGTGACTTCACACCGTCTGTCTGCTGCCCTGGTTGGCCAAGAGTAGACTGAGAGGAGAGGAAGCCAGGGGTGATAATCATACACACAGTAGTGTTCTGAGCGGTAAATATCACACTGGAAGGCTTTAGTGCACATGGTAACTTTGGCATGAAACAAAGGCTCTGTTCCAATATTTAAGAATTGCATCCTTCCCCACCTCCTTTCGTTGACTTAGTCCATGATTCAATACAAGGCACGTTACTAGAGCAGCACACTAAACAGCTGACAATGCACCCTCTTAAAGGTAATTTCCCCAATGTTCGCAGAGATCACATTCATGGTCAACACTGGAAACGTTGGCTCAAACATAAGTTACCTTTAAAAGGTGAATTGTCGGTTGTCTATTGGGCTGCCCTATGCCGTGCCTTGGGTTGAAACCCGGGCTTAATCACAGATCTGGTGGGGTGTTGTAGCCCTTTATTGCTATCTCAGCCTGTCCTGACCAACTTGACATTTAATTGTCTCCTTGTTCATCTCGTGGTCTTCACAACACCTTTTGGGTATCAATTATTCCTTATGATTCAGTCTTTCAACACGTGGAAATTAAGTGACTAAAGTTCAGCTTAAAGGTTGACTAACTAACCCCTGGTTTCCTCAGCTTCATAGTTAGTTCTTTTTCAGAACCTTTGGACAATATTAGTCATTGTCTCCATGTGTACTTGTATGTCTGCCCAATTATGTGTGAAGTCCTACATTGTATTACTCAGAAGAAGGAACATAATGCTGTCTACAGTGCTACAAAAGGACTGGTTAGTTTATTTGTGCACCTCAAAAACGTGCACACAGACACACACATACACTCAGTGTACTAATACATACGTACACGAGTGCGCTGATTGTGGGGGTGTCCTGCTTAGAGGCTCATCTGTTCCTCTTCCTGTCTTGAGAAGCTCACAGGAACTCTCTGGTTGGAAAATCTCACTTTCATAGCGTAGTGGGCGTTAGAAAAAGCAAGTGGTTTTCTAACCTTCAAGAATGTTTAGTTTGTGTGATAAAGTCCTTTACAACCACTGACTCTGATCTGAATAACAAGCAATCCATGTAACACAAGGTTAAATGATCAATGGGTATAGAAATACACTAGAATAGATCATGAACCATGGACTGAGACAAGCTGACTTCCCATGTCGCTCCATACACTGTAGTAGAGTAAGTATTTCAGCATTATATGAACAGTTATTATTGCACTAGACTCTACACCCACGTCCAAATCAGCCACTAGATGGTAAGGCTGTCACGAGAGATTGTTATTACACAAATTAAAGTTGGTATATGATCTGTAGGCTCCTAGGGAGTGATAACTTGGCGATTGGTGAGAAGGCTCTCAAGGACGGTCTACGTTGATTTCCCCCATACTTTGATCAGTTGCAGACGACATTGTGTGTTTTGAAATGTTCATATTTATTTTATTTTTCCCAGAGAGATTGGACTAAAATTATATTAGCTCACAAAACAGAATGTTGTACAGCATTTGTACTTCATCAGCTCTGGAGGAAACTGGATCCAACTGGGTCCAAGCCTTGCACCCAAACTCACAGATCAAAATGTAGTCAATTACAAGTGCACATGGATCGTTGATGTCATGTTATTGCTGGACAGATGTGATAGGTTGAGAAACTGAGTGCAAGACATGGGTGTGTGGGGTGATAGTGTAAATAAATACCTCAGGATGAAGCTGAGCTCTTCCATGCTACAGACACACAACACTATTACAGTAGCTCAGTCATAATGAAATTCATTTGAATTCCATTTCTAAATTCACCCCAGCCCTGGTAAGACTACTTTACTGCTCAAACAAAGGTCTATTCTGGGAATGTCATTAAAATTGTAATAGGCGTAGGGACAAATAAAGTTGAATTGAATTTAAATGAATTCAGGGACCAGAAAAACAGCAGTTATGCTCAATTACGAGTCCGTGTCTACACCATGTTCATACTTGATGCAGTTCTCATCCTGCTGTGGTGGACGACCACAGCACAGCACTGCTGTTGCTGGCTCTGTGTCTCTGTCAACTTAGGCATCATCAACTAGATTCAGCCACGGGCCAATTTGTTCTTAAAGCGGACGGTCGGGGGGCCGGAACATAATAATAAAATAAAAACATTTCCACTGCAAACTGACCGCAAGAAGCCTAGAAGGATATAATATTTGACAAAAATGGAATAATTTCAAACCTTAATTACATTTGGGAACATTGTCGTGCGTAGGGTGCCGTCTTTTGGATGGGACGTTAAAATGGGTGTCCTGACTCTCTGTGGTCACTCAAAATCCCATGGCGCTTATTGTAAGATTAGGGGTGTTCACCTCGGTGTCATGGCTCAATTCCCAATCTGGCCACATTCCATCATGGCCACTTAATCATCCCCTTCATTCCTAATTGACATATATCACTCCTCAGCTCTCCATCTGATAGCTGATGTGTGGTTGTGGCACAAAAATGGTCCCTGTGCATCACTGAGGTTGGTGCTACACATTGATGGTGGATGAGATGAGTTTCCCCCTACTATGTAAAGCGCTTAGAGTACCTCAGTTAGTAGAAATGTGCTATATAAATCCAATCAATTATTATTAATTATTATTTGTGTACGATTACATCTCTCTATTATGTGTGGGAATACTTGGGAACAGATTTCTGAAATTAAAATCGCAGGGCTTCCTGAGTGGTGCAGCGGTCTAAGGCACTGCCGTGCTTAAGGCGTCACTACAGATCTGGGTTCGATCCTGGGCTGTGTCGCAGCCGGCCGTGATCGGGATACACGAGGCAACGCAAAATTGTCCCAGTGTCATCTGGGTTAGGGGAGGGTTTGGCCGGCCGGGATGTCCTTTTGTCCAATTGCGCTCTTGCGACTCCTGTGGTGGGCCGGGTGCATGCACGCTGACTACAGCCGCCAGTTGTACGGTGTTTCCTCCTGCACATTGGTGCGGCTGGCTTCCTGGTTAAGCCAGCAGTGCGGGTTGACAGGGTTGTGTTTTGAAAGACGCATGGCTTTCGTCTCTCTCTCTCTCTCTCTCTCTCTCTCTCTCTCTCTCTCTCTCTCTCTCTCTCTCTCTCTCTCTCTCTCTCTCTCTCTCTCTCTCTCTCTCTCTCTCTCTCTCTCTCTCTCTCTCTCTCTCTCTCTCTCTCTCTCTCTCTCTCTCTCTCTCTCTCTCTCTCTCTCTCTCTCTCTCTCTCTCTCTCTCTCTCTCTCTCTCTCTCTCTCTCTCTCTCTCTCTCTCTCTCTCTCTCTCTCTCTCTCTCTCTCTCTCTCTCTCTCTCTCTCTCTCTCTCTCTCTCTCTCTCTCTCTCTCTCTCTCTCTCTCTCTCTCTCTCTCTCTCTCTCTCTCTCTCTCTCTCTCTCTCTCTCTCTCTCTCTCTCTCTCTCTCTCTCTCTCTCTCTCTCTCTCTCTCTCTCTCTCTCTCTCTCTCTCTCTCTCTCTCTCTCTCTCTCTCTCTCTCTCTCTCTCTCTCTCTCTCTCTCTCTCTCTCTCTCTCTCTCTCTCTCTCTCGAGTTCTTACGGGAGTTGCAGCGATGGGACAAGCCTGTAGCTACCAATTGGATATCATGAAAAAGGGGTAAAAAGTTATACATAGAAGAAATAGCTGATTCTTTTATGTCCAACAAAGAAAACGACCCACCAAGCCCCCAAAATGATATATACTCTTTTTTTTCATTAAAAAAAAAAAAAAAAAAAACTTGGAGGGATGAATAAAACCAACTTGTTGGGGAACCCTGGACTATGATGTGTTCACATGTGGGAGTGATCTAACTGTTACACTGGTTCTGTCTTCATTCAAACCATTTCGGTTGATTGCAAACCTTTAAATACCAGTGACCACAGCTTATTTTTACGCCTGGTTCAGATCTGAGAAGACAGACCACATTGTCCTCAGCTGATTTACTTCTGAAGTGTTTCCTGTCAGAAGCATCTGAAGTGTAGATGGGGAAGCACTGTGATACTCTTAAGGGGTTCAATTCAGCGCAGCCCATAGACAGCCTGACAGCGAGAATGCTTTCGCTACCTTTTTCAGGATGCTGGACTGAGGCCTGTGCGGGTTCACAGAGGATCTCCAGAACAGAGAACAGGCCACAAGTCAAAAGCAGCTGCCTGTTTTTTCCATTGAGGTTGGAACAACTTTGAGCTGAATGTAGCTGAACTCACACAACTGTGGCTTTTCTATGCATGATTGTGTTATGCACCTAATATATTCAGTTACAGAGATCTGATCGCTGCACCTCCTTTGATTCAGAATTTGATACACACTTGGTACATGGGCCACATTTAGGTTCCACTCTGGAACAGGGCTTGTCATATACAGTTGAAGTCAGAAGTTTACATACACTACCGTTGGAGTCATGAAAACTAGTTTTTCAACCACTCCACAAATTTCTTGTGAACAAACTATAGTTTTGGCAAGTCAGTTAGGACATCTACTTTGTGCATGACACAGGTAATTTTTCCAACAATTGTATGCAGACAAATTATTTCACTTATTATTCACTGTATCACAATTCCAGTGGGTCAGAAGTTTACATACACTAAGTAAACTGTGCCTTTAAACAGCTTGGAAAATTCCAGAAAATGATGTCATGGTTTAGAAGCTTCTGATAGGCTAATTGACATAATTTGAGTCAATTGAAGGTGCACCTGTGGATGTATTTCAAGGCCTACCTTCAGACTCAGTGCCTATTTGCTTGACATCATGGGAAAATCAAAAGTAATCAGCCAAGACCTCAGAAGAAAAATTGTAGACCTCCACAAGTCTGGTTCATCCTTGGGAGCAATTTCCAAATGCCTGAAGGTACCACGTTCATCTGTACAAACAATAGTACACAAGTATAAACACCATGGTACCATACAGCCGTCATACCGCTCAGGAAGGAGACGCGTTCTGTCTCCTAGAGATGAACGTACTTTGGTGCGAAAAGTGCAAATCAATCCCAGAACAACAGCAAAGGACCCTGTGAAGATGCTGGAGGAAACAGGTACAAAGTATCTATATCCACAGTAAAACAAGTCCTATATCAACATAACCTGAAAGGCCGCTCAGCAAGGAAGAAGTCACTGCTACAAACCCGACATAAACAGGCCGACAACGGTTTGCAACTTCACATGGGGACAAAGATCGTACTTTTTGGAGAAATGTCCTCTGGTCAAAATAGATCTGTTTGGCCATATTGACCATCGTTATGTTTGGAGGAAAAGGGGGAGGCTTGCAAGCCAAAGAACACCATCCCAACCGTGAAGCACGGGGGTGGCAGCATCATGTTGTGGGGGTGCTTTGCTGCAGGAGGGACTGGTGCACTTCACAAAATAGATGGCATCACAAGGAAGGAAAATTATGTGGAAATATTGAAGCAACATCTCAAGACGTCAGTCAGGAAGTTAAACCTTGGTCACAAATGGGTCTTCCAAATAGACAATGACCCCAAGCATACTTTCAAAGTTGTGGCAAAATGGCTTAAGGACAACAAAGTCAAGGTATTGGAGTGGCCATCACAAAGCCCTGACCTCAATCCTATAGAAAATTTGTGGGCAGAACTGAAAGAGCGTGTGCGAGCAAGGTGGCCTACAAACCTGATTCAGTTACACCAGTTTTGTCAGGAGGAATGAGCCCAAGTTCACCCAACTTATTGTGGGAAGCTTGTGGAAGGCTAGCCGAAATGTTTGACCCAAGTTAAACAATTGAAAGACAATGTTACCAAATACTAATTGAGTGTGTGTAAACTTCTGACCCACTGGGGATGTGATGAAAGAAATAAAAGCTGAAATAAATCATTCTCTCTACTATTATTCTGACATTTCACATTCTTAAAATAAAGTGGTGATCCTTACTGACCTAAGACAGGGAATTTTTATGAGGATTAAATGTCAGGATTTGTGAAACTGAGTTTAAATGTATTTGGCTAAGGTGTATGCATACTTCTGACTTCAACTGTATACACACTCACTTTTGGTCTAAGGAGTAACTGCGCCTTAGACCTGAAGACTAGCATTAGCTACCTAAACTAATACCCAGGTTTTAGCTCAGTTATATTCAGTTTTATCTCGGGCTAAAGCCAGTCTTGTGGCAGGACACCCAGTTGATCTGACAATTGTAGCCTCCTTTAAAGCAACTGTCCAGTGTTTCCAGATTTCTATGAAATATGATCATTCATATATAATAAAAAATATATAAATTACAATATATAATTACAACATGAGTGAAATAATTTCCCAAAAATGTTTAAGGAAGTATGTTGAAAATCAGCTTCTCTGTGTTGGAATCGTGTGGGTATACCCCAACAATAGAATGATATGGGTGTATATGGTCCTTAAAGATATTCATATTGAAATAGAAGAGACACATGCACACATCGAGCCTTTACTGTGTGATGGTAGAGTGTTTGTGGTTCCTATGTAGTTGCTCTCCCATGTCTTCATATCTGTGACTGGTGTAATGACGAACTTCAGGCCATGTAACCTGTGACACTGCCTCTGATGTAGGGAGACATTTGAATGAACTCAATATGGGAGCCCTATGTTGAGTTGGAGCGAATGATCAAAGATTAAAGAGATACATGCACACGTATTGAGCATTTCCTGTGTGAGGGTAGAGTGTTTGATGTTCCTATGTAGCTGCTCCCCTGTGGCCTCATACAGTGGGGCAAAAAAAGTATTTAGTCAGCCACCAATTGTGCAAGTTCTCCCACTTAAAAAGATGAGAGAGGCCTGTAATTTTCATCATAGGTACACTTCAACTATGACATACAAAATGAGGAAAAAAATCCAGAAAATGACATTGTAAGATTTTTAATGAATTTATTTGCAAATTATGGTGGAAAATAAGTATTTGGTCACCTACAAACAAGCAAGATTTCTGGCTCTCACAGACCTATAACTTCTTCTTTAAGAGGCTCCTCTGTCCTCCACTTGTTACCTGTATTAATGACACGTGTTTGAACTTGTTATCAGTATAAAAGACACCTGTCCACAACCTCAAACAGTCACACTCCAAACTCCACTATGGCCAAGACCAAAGAGCTGTCAAAGGACACCAGAAACAAAATTGTAGACCTGCGCCAGGCTGGGAAGACTGAATCTGCAATAGGTAAGCAGCTTGGTTTGAAGAAATCAACTGTGGGAGCAATTATTAGGAAATGGAAGACATACAAGACCACTGATAATCTCCCTCGATCTGGGGCTCCACGCAAGATCTCACCCCGTGGGGTCAAAATGATCACAAGAACGGTGAGCAAAAATCCCAGAACCACACGGGGGGACCTAGTGAATGACCTGCAGAGAGCTGGGACCAAAGTAACAAAGCCTACCATCAGTAAAACACTACGCCGCCAGGGACTCAAATCCTGCAGTGCCAGACGTGTCCCCCTGCTTAAGCCAGTACATGTCCAGGCCCGTCTGAAGTTTGCTAGAGAGCATTTGGATGATCCAGAAGAAGATTGGGAGAATGTCATATGGTCAGATGAAACAAAAATATAGCTTTTTGGTAAAAACTCAACTCGTCGTGTTTGGAGGACAAAGAATGCTGAGTTGCAACCAAAGAACACCATGCCTACTGTGAATCATGGGGGTGGAAACATCATGCTTTGGGGCTGTTTTTCTGCAAAGGGACCAGGACGACTGATCCGTGTAAAGGAAAGAATGAATGGGGCCATGTATCGTGAGATTTTGAGTGAAAACCTCCTTCCATCAGCAAGGGCATTGAAGATGAAACATGGCTGGGTCTTTCAGCATGACAATGATCCCAAACACACCGCCCTAGCAACGAAGGAGTGTTTCAAGGTCCTGGAATGGCTTAGCCAGTCTCCAGATCTCAACCCCATAGAAAATCTGTGGGGGGAGTTGAAAGTCCGTGTTGCCCAGCAACAGCCCCAAAACATCACTGCTCTAGAGGAGATCTGCATGGAGGAATGGGCCAAAACACCAGCAACAGTGTGTGAAAACCTTGTGAAGACTTACAGAAAACGTTTGACCTCTGTCATTGCCAACAAAGGGTATATAACAAAGTATTGAGATAAACTTTTGTTATTGACCAAATACTTATTTTCCACCATAATTTGCAAAAAATTCATAAAAATACTACAATGTGATTTTCTGGATTTTTTTTCTCATTTTGTCTGTCATAGTTGAAGTGTACCTATTATGAAAATTACAGGCCTCTCTCATCTTTTTAAGTGGGAGAACTTGCACATTTGGTGGCTGACTAAATACTTTTTTGCCCCACTGTATGTTTGGCTGATGTAATGCATGAAATCAATCCTCTGTGGACACTCCCTGTCCGCAACATTACATCTTCACACAATCCTAGTATTGTCAAGTTTAAACTAGTACTGTTGAAGGGCCTGGGTGAAAGGTGAAATATGTCCTACATTCTTACGGTAGATATACCATTAAGCATCTGTACTACCCTTTTCCACAGATTGACTTGGCTGTCTGGTGGAGCTCAAATGTTAAACTGGTTGGTTAATACCTTTTGACTCTATTGCGTCAACCCGTGTTTGCGGATACAGAAGTAAGATAAACTGGATCAACATTGTATTTGTACTTTTAATAAGTGAGCCAAAAGGTAAGGCCAAGAGGCCCTGTTCAAACCAAACATCTACATTTACATTGGAGAGGGTCTGTCTCTGCCCTACTGGTGTCCCCCAGGTCTCGGTACTAGGTGCTGTCTTGGTTTCCACCGCTGCAGATGCCATGGAGACTATAGTCCCCAGAGAGGTGAATCGCATTAGCAGTTTCCAAGTTTTTTTCCTTCCCTTAAATAGTTTGCAATTAGGTTTTGATGGCCTAATAAGAATCAGCATGCTCCCTCCACTGCTTGTTAACCAGGCCTCCAGGTGCTGCTGGATTTAGGAAGCTGTCTCACAATACGGTTGTCTGCTATTTTGGAGAGTGACTTAGCATGTGTGTCTATTTTCATGGATTGAATTGGTTTTGACATTTGAAATGGCTTAGTGGAAATGATATGCGGTGGGTTGTTCACTTCACACCTTTATGTTTTATTCATACTCATACTGTATCGAAGGAATCTCCTCCACACTTCCCTCTGGCGTGTCTTATTGAAACGATATGATGAACTTAGCATAACTGTCCACTGTATCAGACTCCGCTGTTTATAATAAAGGCTGTGTTACTCCTGCTGAACCATGCTCCACATGACTAAAGATACAGTGTATGAACTCTGCCTCAGTAGTGCTTCTTACAACTGTGTGAATCTGTGCCTCCCAGATGGGAGCCTTTTCCCTATATTGTGCACTACTTTTGACGGGGGCCCAATAGGCAATAGGGTGCCATTTGGGACGCAGCCTGGGTCACTTATCTCAGACAAATTAGGGAACAGAGATGGTGAACTCTGACTTTGTGCCTTCAAAAGGAAGCATTGTAGCCATCACTGTTTTCTGTATTTGCAGATTGAAGGCACTAGTATCAACAGGAGGCAGGAGTGTACAGGCAGCATGCGACTGGTGAGTTCTAACACACACATGCACAGGTATACAAACACACTCTCCCAGAGATTAACCATGTGTGTTATGCTGCCCTCTGCTGTGCTGCATATGTGTGAATGACTACAATTCTTTAAAGGCCCAGTGCAGTCAACATTTCCTGGGTTTTATATATATTTCCACACTATGAGGTTGGAATAATACTGTGAAATTGTGAAAAGTATAATGATGCCATTTTAGTGTAAGAGCTATTTGAAAAGATTGTCTGAAGTTTCAGCATGTTTTGGTGGGATGGAGTTTTGTCCTGCCTGGTGACATCCCCAGATGGTAAATTAGTTAATAGACCAATAAGAAAGAGAGTTCCAAACCTCTTTTTCAATAACAGCTAGTTTTTCAGTTTTCCCCTCCCTACTCAGACCACGCCCAGACAGTCCTAGCTAAGTTCTTGCTTGAGAAATGACTATTTTCTAAGAAGGAATTTTTTTGTTTATTTTTGACCATTTTAAATGGAAACAATCACAGTAAGGTACTTAATTGTTACCCAGAAATGATTTCATATTGAGATCAAAACAGCTGCATTGGAGCCCCGCTCCCCCCCACACACACACATCTTCTACCTCAGTCGTTGATAAGCCTCCTCCTCCTCTTCTTCTTCTCCTGCTCTTCCTCAGGCTGTTCTCCCATGTGGATGACCCCTTCCTGGATGACCCGTTGCCCAGAGAGTATGTCCTGTACCTGCGCCCCAGCGGACCCCTGCAGAATCAGCTCCATCACTTCTGGCAGCAGTCCCGCGTCTCCTGCGGCAAGAACAAGGCCCACAACATCTTCCCCCACATCACGCTCTGCCAGTTCTTCATGGTGAGCCCAGGGGGAAATGACACACCTCACGTCATACATCAACACATGGATTCTTCTCCCTCGAATTCAGCTAACCATGAAGTATTGTAATTATATTACTTAAGACTTATGAAAAAGGTGCTGAAGGTGTTCTTTGACTGTCCCAATAGGTGAAGCCTTTGAAAAACACTTTTTGGTTCCATGTAGAACCTAAAAAAGTTCCACCTGTAACCAAAAATAGTTATTCTATGGGGACAGCCGAAGAACCCTTTTGGAACCCGTTTTTCTAAGTGTGCATTTATCCAGGAAGTCCCGTTGAGGTCAAGAGACTGTAACATCTGTCTAGTAAGGGCCAGTTTCTGAGATACAGATTAAGCCTAGTCCTGGACTAAAACATGCTTTTAATGGTGATTCTCCATTGAGCACAAGTCCAAGGACTAGGACTAATCTGTGTCTGGAAAACTGGCCCTAAATGTTAATGTAAGACTCAGTGTTTGTGTGGTACTCAGACTCTACCCTGTCCCGCAGTGTGCAGACAAGAAGGTGGATGCCCTGTTGGAGGCCCTGCAGGCCACGGTCGGCCAATGGAGGGGTCGTTTCCCTAGCCCTCTGCCCCTGGAACTCTACACCTCCTTCAACTTCATAGGCCTCTTCGTCGAGGAGCAGATCGCAGATGTCCTCAAGCAGTTTGCTGCTGACTTTGCTTCCGAGGCTGCCAGAAAAGCAGGTAGGAACTATCTCTACCTGTGACACATGGACACACACCCACGCACGCACGCAAGCACGCCAGACACACACACAAGCATACACACGTTGCATTTTTACAGGCAGTCTATCCCTCCACATGCTTTGGTCAGAAAATTACATATTTTAAGCTGGTAAGGGATGACTGTAATCAGCGCTGAATTTATTGGCGGGCTCTAGGTGGCCTGGCCCAACCGACTGATCAATTATTTGACTGAGACACACAAAGAAAGAAAGACACATCAATCTCAGATTAAGCATCTGAGCGAGTGAAACAGCTCGTCTCTGTCTCTGTATGTGTGGACCATGTATCTGATGCTGTCTAGACAAAATGGGTATGGCATGTCATACTCTTTCTGGCCAGACAGCTTCAGATACACGGGCTACATA
Organism: Oncorhynchus tshawytscha; assembly: GCF_018296145.1. NCBI lineage: Eukaryota > Metazoa > Chordata > Actinopteri > Salmoniformes > Salmonidae > Oncorhynchus > Oncorhynchus tshawytscha. The sequence goes on from NC_056441.1 coordinate 59,121,534, forward strand.
TAGTAAGACAGAGGGGTGCTGTTTCGCTCGCTAGTTTCAGCAGAGAGGAAGAGGCGAAGTGAGAGGGCTTGCTCTCCCGCAAATCTGTCCTGAATAAGCCCATTGCGTTTATATGCAGACCTAAACTTGTCACCTGCATTCCGGCCTTTGGGACAACGACTCACATTGTTAGGGCGGAGACATGAGCATCTCGTCATTATATACGAGATGGTTTCAGCCACTTGGTTTCAGCCACTTGAACATTAGAAAGGAAAGTTGGCGGGTGCACAGTGCACTGTTTGGAGGCTGGCTTCCCCTAAAGTAAATTGATGTTTTGCCAAAATTATATAATTACTCCTTTCTAAATAAAATCATTCAAAAATACTTTACCAGAGAACTTGACTTGGCCACAGAGGATCATTATCTTCTTAAAATGTTTTTTTTCTGTGGATTGTTTCAAATCACAAGTGTATAGGCCTATTCCTATTGGGGTAGGCAGCAATTTGGGCAGAGCGCGTGGCAATAGGCCTCGCTGATTATTGAGTTGCGGCTGTCAGTGAAAAGCATTTAAAATGTGTGAAGATAATGTGTCTTGAGTATAAAATGTTGAGACTAGAAGAAGGGGCTGGGTGTGTGGCGAAGATATGGGCGTCTCTCTCCAGAATACATGCACTCAGCACTCCAGAATGTTCTCCAGTGTCTCCCGCCAAATCTTGCACAGTCATTGTTTCATTGTGTGAATTGTTTGACCTTTGATTGTTTCTTTTTGTCAATTCAACATTACATATGTAACCAGTAGTCCTAGTAAATGTACCGTTCATCTCTGTCATTTAGTTACATTCATTTCGGTTAATGCATGTATTACAGTAATTTACCATTCTCATTCTCGGAGTGGAAACATTGTTTGCAGAGTTCACAACCTGCTACACTTGTGAGAAACACGATTTGGTTTATTTCATAACCATCAATTAGGAGTTTTGTCAATTTTTTCACTGTCTTTGTTTGGAATGCTCCATGTGAGCAATGAGCATGTGTGTGGTTTCTCTGTCCTGACAACATGAAGGGAGCGTTGGCGTCTGAGTACGCCAACCTGCCGAGTTGGTACAATGTTGCATTTCACTAGCGATAGCTCAAGTCAAGACAGATAGAAAGGGAGGCAGAGATATTAATGTGATTGAAAGAACCAGAATTTTCATCAGGATATTTTCCACTTTTTTCTGCGGCTTTAGTCCTATGTATTTTATTTAGGTGATGATGGACGTTATAGGCCTACTGCTGCATTGGCCTATAGTCATATGGCACGCAGATAGGTTGGAATGGTAGGATAAATTGTAAGCTTCCCCAAACTTGAAATTCACGAGCTGCTCACAGGCTTAGAAAAAAGGGTTCCAAAACGGTTCTTCAGCCCATAGGTGAACCCTTTTTGGTTGCTGGTAAAACCCTTTTTGGTTACAGGTAGAACCCTTTTGGGTTCCATGTAGAACCCTCTGTGGAAAGGGTTCTACATTGAAACCAAAGGGGTTCTACCTGGAACCAAAAATGGTTCTTCAATGGGTTCTCCTATGGGTACAGCCAAATAACCCTTCTGTGTTCTAGATAGCACCTTTTTTTCTAAGAGTGTATGGTCTTTATCATAACACCCATTCACAAAATGTGTTTGCGCGTAAGCACACAGGATGTGCCCGTGAATAAAAATCAAATGCTTGTCCAACTGATTCGTTCTGGCGCCGGCCCTGACTGTAATGCTTAATCCTAAAGAGATTATCCTCACCATAAAGCACCGGCAGTTTGGAGCTTCATTTCAAATTGTGCATGGTGGATTATAACACGTCAAAAAAGATTGCTTGGAAAATATGGGGACATTTTGCTCAAGTCTGTAGTTCTATGATTTGCTGAGCTAGATTTCCACTGTAGTAGTTTGCCCCACAGAAATGGCTTTCTTTATATTCTTTACCTTTATTCACTCATGCTCCTCTCTCTGTCTCAGATGTCCATTTAGAGCCCCATAAGAAGCAGCTCCATGTGACGTTAGCCTACTACTTCCCCACCAATCACCTGACCTCCCTGGAAAAGCTGGCCAAGGGAATCGAGGTGAAGCTAGGCTGTGATTGGCTGGCTGTCCTTTTCTCCCGGGACATTCGGTTTGCCAATCATGAGGTAATAATAACACTTTGTTTTCATTTCACATCCAATACTACTCTTATACTTTATACTAATCAACACCATGACATGGACCTTGTACCTTCTACAAGACAAGCTCATGAGCCATTTATAATAATTGATATTCTTCAAGAATCAATGGGAATATACAGTATAATTAATTTAGAAACATCTGTAAATATCACAGTGGCCCTTTACGAGCTTGCCCATTTAGACCTATAGCCTTGCATTGTACTGTATTCTGGTGTTAGATACAGCGTTGGTGTGCTCAAGCTGTGTCCTTCCCTCCCTCTGTTGTAGACGCTGCGTGTGATGTATCCCTACGCCCCTCAGAATGAGGACGAGCTGGAGCTGGTCCTGGGTGACTTTGTCTTCACGTCTCCCTTGGAGCAGAAAAACACCAGCGAGGGCTGGGTCTACGGGTCCTCCCTTGCCACGGGGCTGTCCGGCCTATTGCCTGAGAACTACGTCAGCCGGGCAGACGAGTGTGACACCTGGGTCTTCCACGGGTGAGCCCTCAGAATGTGCTTCTTACTTACACCCCTGGCGTGCTTCTTACTTCTTACTTACAGTCCTGGGTCCAGAACATAGGGGCAGGGGTCAATTCCATTTCAATACAGTCAATCCAGAAGGAACTGTTTGCATCTTGAATTGGAATTGACCCGTACCCAGGGCCAGAACACTGTAAAAGAGCATGGAGAGTTCTGATCAGTAGTCAGTAGTGATGAATGAGTAGTAGTGAGTATGTGTGTTAACTCTTGTCTTCTATCCTGTGCAGATCACACTCCTTCTTCAATTGCTCCGCCACCTCCGACAAAGAGAGCAGGGAAAGGGGCCTGTTCGATGGGCTGCTGGACAGCCGTCGCCTCGACAACGCAAGCCCTGGGGACACACCCACTTCGAGCCTCATCTGTCATCCCATGCAGGTACTGGCACTTTTTCCAAAGAATAGAAAGAAGTTTCTTTAACTAAACCATACAGCTTTTCCTAACCAGGATAACTAGTGCCTAGCGTTTAATCCTGATCAGGAAAAATTCCTGGTCCTGGTTATGATATGCAGCAGGATTCTTATTATTCCTGAAGAATGACTTCAAATCACAGTTATCATAGTAAATGAAAACAAAAACAAATCCTTCCACCATATTTTTTTGCACCGGTCTTTGCGCTATTCATATTAAATCCAAGTCTCATTGAGATTGACTTTAGAATGTATGTACAGTCGTGGCCAAAAGTTTTGAGAATTACACAAATATTCATTTTCACAGTCTGCTGCCTCAGTTTGTATGATGGCAATTTGCATATACTCCAGAATGTTATGAAGAGTAATCAGATGAATTGCAATTAAATGCAAAGTCCCTCTTTGTCATGCAAATGAACAGAATCCCCCCAAAACATTTCCGCTGCATTTCAGCTCTGCCACAAAAGGACCAGCTGACATCATGTCAGTGATTCTCTTGTTAACACGGGTGTTATTTTTGACGAGGACAAGGCTGGAGATCACTCTGTCATGCTGATTGAGTTCCAATAACAGGCTGGAAGCTTCAAGAAGAGGGTGGTGCTTGGAATCATTGTTCTTCCTCTGTCAATCATGGTTACCTGCAAGGAAATACGTGCCGTCATCATTGCTTTGTTCAAAAAGGGCTTCACAGGCAAGGATATTGCTGCCAGTAAGATTGCACCTAAATCAACCATTTATCGGATCATCAAGAACTTCAAGGAGAGTGGTTCAATTGTTGTGAAGAAGGCTTCAGGGCTCCCAAGAAAGTCCAGCAAGCGCCAGGACTGACTCCTAAAGTTGATTCAGCTGTGGGATTGGGGCACCACCAGTACAGAGCTTGCTCAGGAATGGCAGCAGGCATGTGTGACTGCATCTGCACACACAGTGAGGCAAAGACTTTTGGAGGATGGCCTGGTGTCAAGAAGGGCAGCAAAGAAGCCACTTCTCTCCAGGAAAAACATCAGGGACAGACTGATATTCTGCAAAAGGTACAGGGATTGGACTGCTGAGGACTGGGGTAAAGTCATTTTCTCTGATGAATTCCCTTTTTGGGGCATCCGGAAAAAAGCTTGTTCGGAGAAGACAAGGTGAGCGCTACCATCAGTCCTGTGTCATGCCAACAGTAAAGCATCCTGAGACCATTCATGTGTGGGGTTGCTTCTCAGCCAAGGGAGTGGGCTCACTCACAATTTTGCCTAAGAACACAGCCATGAATAAAGAATGGTACCAACACATCCTCCGAGAGCAACTTCTCCCAACCATCCAGGGACAGTTTGGTGATGAACAATGCCTTTTCCAGCATGATGCCATGAGGCAAAATTGATATTGATATTTTGGGTCCATGGCCAGAAACTCCCCAGACCTTAATCCCATTGAGAACTTGTGGTCAATCCTCAAGAGGTGGGTGGACAAACAAAAACCCACAAATTCTGACAAACTCCAAGCATTGATTATGCAAGAATGGGCTGCCATCAGTCAGGATGTGGCCCAGAAGTTAATTGACAGCATGCCAGGGTGGATTGCAGAAGTCTTGAAAAAGAAGGGTCAACACTGCAAATATTGACTCTTTGCATCAACATCATGTAATTGTCAATGAAAGCCTTTGACACTGAAACACTTGTAATTATACTTCAGTATTTCATAGTAACATCTGACAAAAGTATCTAAAGACACTGAAGCAGCAAACTTTGTGGAAATTAATATTTGTGTCATTCTCAACTTTTGGCCACGACTGTACTACTGCCCTCAGTTGCGAGAAATGACATCCCCAAAACACTATACAACACCAATGGCTCCTAGCCTCCAATGCATGCTTTCTGTCCCTAACACCAAAACATTTATTTATTTATTTATTTAGCCTTTATTTAACTATGCAAGTCAGTTAATAAGAACATATTCTTATTTACAATGACGGCCTAGGAACAGTGGGTTAACTGCCTTGTTCAGGGACAGAACGACAGATTTTTACCTTGTCAGCTTGGGGATTCGATTTAGCAACCTTTTGGTTACTGGCCCAACACTCTAACCCTAGACTACCTGCCGCCCCTAAAACTGAAACTAAATAATATAAAAATTAAATATAAATATTTGTATACAACTATAACTAAATTAAAACTAGCAAATCCGGTCTGAAAAGGAAATTAAACTGAACTTCAAATAAAAAAATACAAACTAATGTTAATAAAAACGAATATAAAAACACAAACTATAATAACCTTGCTCCAATACAAAGCTGTTTTTCAGGTGTACTGATCAATTCTTGAAAATGTTGGGAAATGTTATGGATTTGATGCCCCAATTCACTGTATTGTTTCTTAGGTGCTTCGGGTCGGTAGCAATCACTCTCAGCTGCCCAAGCGGACCCTGTTTGTCTGTCGGCACGGTGAGCGGATGGATGTGGTGTTTGGGAAACAGTGGCTTTCACTGTGCTCTGACTCCAAAGGTGAGCAGAGTCAAATCCAATCAAATAAAACTTTATTTGTCACATGCGCCGGATACAACAAGTGTAGACCATACCGTGAAATGCTTACTTACAGTACAAGCCCTTAACCAACAGTGCAGTTCAAAAAGAGTTAAGAAAATATTTACCAAATAAACTAAAGTAAAACATAAAAAATAATTCAAAGTAACACAATAACATAACAGTAACGAGGCTATATACAGGGGGTACCGGTACCGAGTAAGTGTGCTGGGGTACAGGTTAGTTGAGGTAATTTATACATGTAGGTAGGAGTGAAGTGACTACGCATATACAGTATAATAGTCTCCTGGGGAGAAAAATGTTTTGTCGTGCTGTCTTCATAACTGTCTTGGTGTGTGTGGACCATGATACTTTGTTGGTTTTGTGGACACCAAGGAACTTAAAACTCTCGACCGCTCCATTACAATCCCATCAATGTTTTTGGGGGCCTGTTCTGCCTGCCTTTTCCTGTAGTCCATGATCAGTTCCTTTGTCTTGATCACATTGAGGGAGAGGTTGTTGTCTTGGCACCACACTGCCAGTTCTCTGACCTCCCCCCTATAGGCTGTCTCTCCGTTGCCGGTGATCAGGCCTACCACTGTTGTGTCGTCAGCAAACTTAATGATGGTGTTGGAGTCGTGTTTGGCTAAACAGTTCTGGGTGAACAGGGAGTACAGGAGGGTACTGAGTACACACCCCTGAAGGATCTCGGTGTTGAGGATGAGTGTGGCAGACATGTTGTTGCCTACCCTTACCACCTGGGGGCGGCCCGTCAGGAAGTCCAAGATCCAGAGGGAGGTGTTTAGTCCCAGTGTCCTTAGCTTAGTGATGAGCTTTGTGGGCACTATGGTGTTGAACGCTGAGCTGTAGTCAATGAACAGCATTCTCACATAGGTGTTCCTTTTGTCCAGGTGGGAAAGGGCAGTGTGGAGTGCTATTGAGATTGCGTCATCTGTGGATCTGTTGGGATCGTATGCGAATTGGAGTGGGTCTAGGGTATCCATGAGGATGCTGTTGATGTGAGCCATGACCAGCCTTTCAAAGCACTTCATGGCTACCGACGTGAGTGCTACGGGGCGGTAATCATTTAGGCAGGTTACCTTCACTTCCTTGGGCACAGGGACTATGGTGGTCTGCTTGAAACATGTAGGTATTACAGACTCGGTCAGGGAGAGGTTGAAAATGCCAGTGAAGACACTTGCCAGTTAGTCCGCGCATGCTTTGAGTACACGTCCTGGTAATCCGTCTGGTCCCGTGGCTTTGTGAGTGTTGACCTGTTTAAAGGTCTTGCTCACATCGGCTACCAAGAGCGTTATCACACAGTCATCCAGAACAGCTGGTGCTCTCGTGCATGCTTCAGTGTTGCTTGCCTCGAAGCGAGCATAAAAGGCATTTAGCTCGTCTGGTAGGCTCGCTTCAGTGGGCAGCTCGCGTCTGGGTTTCCTTTGTAGTCCATAATAGTTTTCACAGCCATGCCTCATCCGACGAGCGTCAGAGCCCTGGTGTAGTAAGATTCAGTCTTAATCCTGTATTGACGCTTTGCTTGTTTGATGGTTCTTCTGAGGGCATAGCGGATAATATCCGGATTAGTGTCCCGCTCCTTGAAAGCAGCAGCTCTAGCCTTTAGCTCGATGCGGATATTGCCTGTAATCCATGGCTTCTGGTTAGGATATGTACGTCCGCTCACTGTGGGGAAAGACGTCCTTCGATACGCTTATTGATGATGACGGAGGTGGTATACTCCTCAATGCCATTGGATGAATCCCGGAACATATTACAGTCTGTGCTAGCAAAACAGTCCTGTAGCGTAGCATCCACATCATCTGACCACTTCCGTATTGAGCGAGACACTGGTACTTCCTGCTTTAGTTTTTCTTGTACGCAGGAATCAGGAGGATAGATTTGCCAAATGGAGGGTGGGGAGAGCTTTGTATGCATCTCTGTGTGTGGAGTAAAGGTGGTCTAGAGTTTTTTTCCCCTCTGGTTGCACGTGACATGCTGGTAAATATTTGGTAAAACTGATTTAAGTTTGCCTGCATTAAAGTTCCTGGCCACTAGGAGTGCCACTTCTGGATGAGCATTTTTTTGTTTGCTTATGGCCTTATAGAGTTGGCTGAGTGCGGTCTTAGTGCCAGCATCGGTCTGTGGTGGTAAATAGACGGCTATGAATAATATAGATGAGAACTCTCTTGGTAGATAGTGTGGTCTACAGCTTATCATAAGGTACTCTATCTGAGGCGAGCAATACCTCGAGACTTCTTTAATATTAGACATTGCGCATCAATCCTAAAAGCAAGTGTGCTTTCAAAGGAGTCATACAAGTTGAGTTGGATGAATCTGATGTTTTGATTGGATAGATAAAACGGCAGTATTGTTTGTAGGTTTTGAAACCATAACAACAGTGTGCTGGGTTGTGGTGTTCTGTTCTACAGGTAGATATGTGCGCACTAACCTGAACATGCCAGTCAGCCTGCCCATGTGGAATGGAGGACACAGAGATTACGACATGGACACCCCCATCACTGTGTTTGGTTCCACACAAGCACAAATAGTGGGTACGTGGTTGTCAACACATATGTTATCTGCCCAATTCCATGTTTAATGTTTCATTACAGTGTGATAACAACCTATTCCTCTGTCTATCTGTCTGCCTGTGTTGCAGGTCAGGCGTTGTTGGAGAGCAACACAGTGATAGACTTTGTGTACTGTTCGCCTTCTCTGCGCTGTGTCCAGACTGCTCAGAACATCCTCAAAGGTAACCAGCATGTAGTTACTTGCCACCACAAATCCTGCTTAGGATAAAAAGCCTTATCGATTGTGTTCGCCTCTCTAACCCCTGATGAAGACATTAAAGGGCGATCTGCAGTTTCTACATCCATTTTGGGGCTTATAAATGAATGATATGTACCCATTGATTCTAGAAGAATATAACTTGTAAATTAATTGTATCTACCCATTGATTCGAGAACAATTTAATTTACAAATGAATTATATGTACCCATTGATTCTTGAACAATCTCATTTATAAATGCTTCATGAGTTTAGCAACTGTTGTACTCCATTAGAACCAAAATTATACACTTTTTCACTCCAATGTTTGTAAACAAAGTAAATGTAAGAATACACTATATAGCCTACAAACATAGTTAAAACTATCATTTGATATCATGGATGGTCAGTTCTTGCATCCATAGCTCTGTCTATGAATTAGATTTCTCCAGCCCCATCCCGAAACAGTGGCAGGGAGGGCGCTTTGTTATTGTTTCAACTGTGGATTGCCCCTTTAGTGGTTGAAATGTTGTCAATGAACATAGTTGAGAGCATATCATGTGTTCTGGTCCAACCCTTTTCTCCGAGGCACTTATGTAGATCTGAGAGGGAGTTGATAAGTTTAGCCAATATGGTAGTAGTTCCCTTTCCTTCTGATAGGCTAAGTGAAATTGTCTCCAAATTGCTTATCTCAATCCAATCATTTCAGATCTACGTAAGTGGCTAGGGGACTAGGGGTTGTTTTTGGACAGGGCTGGTGTGTGCAGCAGAGGCTGCAGTCTTGCTCTTTTGCTTATGCGCCTCTCTGTCTCCCTTTGCAGGTCTGCAGCAGGATGGCAAGCTGAAGATCAGAGTGGAGCCAGGGCTATTCGAATGGACCAAGTGGGTCTCTGGGAGCTCTCTTCCTGCCTGGATCCCTCCCACAGACCTGGCTGCATCCCACTTCAGTGTTGACACAACATACAGGTGATACAGGCAAGACTGTTTCCTGGTTCACCTCCATACTGTACTCTTACTGGCCATTTACACTATACAAGCGGCACTTGCCTAGCCACGCTAGCCTCGCCCTCGTGCTAACAAGCTAGCAAGCAAGCTGGGTTGTGCTACGTATTAACAGCCATTGTCAGCCAATCCAGTAGGGTTTGGAAGCTATGGTGAGAATCGATTGGTCAGTCGCTTCACCATATCATGGAGGATTTAATGAAAATTCTGCTTTCCCCAGCTTTAGTCCTGCCCTTTTCAGCTCCCGCGCCCATGCTTGCATCGCTCAACGGTCCCTCGCCAACTCTCCGCTTCTCTCGCTTTCCTTCCATTGAAGATGAATGGCCGATGTTTCACCGCGCGATGCTGCTTCCATGTGTAAATGCAGATTTAGGCTCCATCCAGAAACAACCCCTAGTCCCTTTAACCTTGGGCCTAGGCACAGGTATAAAGACAAGCAGATATGTACAAATCATATGGTTAACATTCCATTAAGCCTATCAAAGAAAATGATGGAGCTACTACCATGTTGCCTATGCTTATTTAATTCCTTCTGACCTACGTACATGAAGTGGTAAAGGTAGGGGCTAAGGGTTGTTGCTGGACGGGGCCGGGGCCTTTTCAGCCATGCCTCTGTCTCACATGTTTTCACTCCTTCTTCCCACAGACCTCTCATCCCAATATGCAAACTTAGCGTGTCGGAGTCCTATGACACGTACGTGAGCCGGAGCTACCAAGTGACCAAAGACATTCTGTCTGACTGCAAAAACATGGGTAATTATGATGCAGGGTTCAGTCACTGCTGTGGCTTTGGATGGGATGTGTATAAAAAAAAAACAGTCCTGCATTCAATTAGTGCCTATCTTTCAAATCCTTTAGCTGTGCTCGATTGAGCTTGCCTGGTGCAATGGAATCAACGGAATAGTCCCAAAAGTGCAAACCCTGTTCATCTCCCACTCCACGCTAGACAGGCTCAATCAAATGCTCGTGGCATTTGAAAGCAAACCTATACAATTTGAATCCCAGATGTGATACAGAAACATCTTGTGTGGGATGGACTTTGGGATTCATCTGGTCCGTGTTGATCTTCCCTCCCCTCATCTCCTCATCTCTCACTCTGTAGGAAACAACATACTGATTGTGGCCCATGCTTCCTCTCTGGAGGCCTGCACCCGACAGCTCCAGGGCCGCAGCCCCCAGACCTCCAAGGACTTCATCCAAGTAGTCAGGAAGGTCAGCTGAAGTTTATTTTACTCGCTCAATGTGATATTTTATTTTGATCTCATTGTGTCTTCCCCCTCACTCTTTTTCACTCTTACTTTCACCCTGTGCCTATCTCTCTGTATCTGTGTTTCTGTCTGTCTGTCTCTCTCTTTGTCCGCCTCTCTCTCTCTCTCTTTCTCCCCCTCTGCCTTTCCACCCCACTTCCTAACTTTCATTCTGCCTTTATTGCGGCTGACGAGAGCCTCTTTCCCTCCTGTAGATCCCCTACCTGGGTTTCTGTACGTGCGAGGAGCAGAGTGACCCGGGGATCTGGCAGCTGGTGGACCCACCCATCCTGCCCCTCACACATGGACCCAACCACAGCTTCAACTGGAGGGAGACCCTCCTCCAGGAATGACATCCGCTTCCGTGGAGAGCAGACTTGCTCAGCCCCATCCCGAGGATGTAGTTTCTGGTCAAACAGCACTGAAAGACCCCACCAGAGTCAATGGGTGGTTGGACCTGGATGTACTGTACTGTACATATTGTCATTTGACAGTATTGTTGACATTTCTAATTTGACAGTATTGTTGTTAGTGAGAGTGGAGAGGGCGGGGCTAAGTCTCGGCCTGGTTGATCGTGGAGGCTAAGCACATGAACCATTACATATTATATCATCAACTGCGTGCCAGAAGGAAGTCACAAGGTTGAGAACATTGACCTAAAAAAACAAACAGAGTAGTTTGTGTTTCGAAAAGCAATTGTATCCCTAGTCCCGCTTGCAGATGTTATCCTCAAAAGCCCTTGATTGTAGCCGCAAGTCATGTCTCGGATGTTTCCCGGTGTGGAATCTGTGTTTCTGTGTGTATAAAGTTTAACTCATTGTGGGAGAAAACATGCAAAACTTAGTTCATGATCTCTTGCAATGTGTTCAGTATGACATCGTTTATGACTTTATGGTCACGTTGTATGCTGGTTGTATAAAAACGTTTTTTTTTAACGAAGGTAACCAGAAAAAGCTGTCTGCCTGGTTGTTATGTGACCAGATGGCAGCCAACATATGAAGGATTTACTTTGACATCATGATCTCGTCATACAAAATGCATCTTCACATGGTTTTAACTGAGACCAGTGGAAAATCTGGTTTTATGACTTCTTCACAACCAGAAAAACAGTTTAAACCAGAAAATGAGGTCATTAAGACGGCATGGGCCAAATGTTTTCCACTGGGTGGCTTTCCGGTTTGTTTGAAACAGTCTTGATGGGACAAAATGCACTATTGACAATCACAGGTGAGCCTTGGTGAGGCAGGTCTAATAACCAGAAGTTAGGAACCTCCACTGTAAGTGTTTATTTTACATAATGTAAGGTCTTATGGCAGAATAGTTGTCGACCACTGCACTAGAAAATATCTTTCAGTCTTCCAGTTGTGACCATTTATATTTTATTCAGATACTTAACAATTGATGAGCTTTTATCAAATCTTATTAAAAAGACCTGTCCTGTGGTAGGAAAATAAGTTTTTCTCAGGTGCAGTTTTCATTGTGACCTAATACAGTATTTGCATTTCATTGGGTCATGAAAATTGTTGTGAGTGCCTCTGAAGATTGAACCTGATTTCTCTTGACGTCTCAGTGGTGAAATCAGAGGGAGGTTCAATGCTCATTATGTCAACTTGAATGCTTTTGTGTAGCCTCATCTAAATCTATCTGATCTAATCTTTCTGCAAATAATGCATTTATTATTGAGGAGGATCTATAACAATGCTCTGGTGCTGTTCTTCCATTGATACATGCAAATACAATACTTACAAGAACAATACTTACAAGTACAATTGCGAAATTTGTGATAAAGGTGTCAGTGAGGAACAAAGCAGACCTACATCAGAGGTTAGCCACATGCACTGTTGAGGAAACTCTGGAAACTGAGGAGGAAGCCATCTGTGTCAATTTGTGTTCATTTATTGTCTCAGATATTGTATTTCCAAATGTATATAAACGTTAATTTAAGTCATTTAAGTTTTTCACCAAAATGCTAAAAGTTAAGTCAAACATATTCTTTATATTTGGGTGAAGATTTGCAAAAGATTGAAAAGATTGCCACTTGTATATTCAGATATGATCATATCTGAAGTGTGTTCTTTATTTTGATTCAAAAATTGTCTGAATTCCCCCCTCTATATGATACAGACATGATCACTGTTTCAGATATGTAGAAGATACATATCAAATAAATAACAAATCGGGTCATTTATTTTTGTATTGTTATCTATTTTTATTTTATTAGATTGAGAACTCCTTCAACACCTTGTTCAATAGTATTATGGTTTAGCCACTAGGTGTAGGTATAAGACCTTTGGAATTGACTACATATCTTAGGGAGAAAATTAGCCTGAAGCCCCACGTGGGGCACACGGAAACGCGACCCCTCAGATGTGTCTTGTAATTTTTTTTCAGATGTTAAATTAATCACTAAACTTATGGCTCTAGATTGCAGGACAAATATGCTTCAGGTGTTTGAAAAATTCAAAATTCTCCATCATTACGTACTTGGTGCCCCCTATAAAATAATAGGTCCATGACACCCCTGGCCTGAAGTGATTTAAAAATAAAGAAATCCTTAGAAAATTATGCAGTAAGTAGACATAAATAACGAACTGAAAGGAATAAGATACTGTCATATTGTGTGTAAAAAAAATTGTTGGAGTTTTGGCCTGCCTGGTGAATTAAATTAGTTAATAGACTGATAAGAAAGAGAGCTCCAAACATCTTTGCCAATAACAGCTAGTTTTCTCCTCCCCATTCAGACCTCTCCTAGACAGTCCTAGCAAAATTCTTGCTTGAGAAAATGCTCTTTGCATGAAGTTATTTTTGTTTCTTTTTGACCATTTTAATTGAAAAAAATCACAGTAAGGTACCTCTTAAGCCTACCCCCCTACTTTGTGCAATTTCCGCCTGAAGACATACCCAAATCTAACAGCCTGTAGCTCAGGCACAGAATCAAGTATATGCATATTCTTGGTACCATTTGAAAGAAAACACTCTGAAGTTTGTGTAAATGTGAATTGAATGTAGGAGAATAACACACAATAGATCTGGTTTAGATTAAACTATGGAAAAAAACATTTGTTTTTTCTATTTATTTTTGAATCATCATCTTTCAAATGAACAAGAAAAAACAAAAATTAAGATAAGACGATGGGGACAATTTTAGTGCAAAAATTAAGAGGGCAACAGTACCCGTGCAAAATTTCAAAATGATAACTTCAAAAATGAGTGTGCTACATAACATTTATTATGAAGTCACCCAGGTGTCCCACACACAAGTAGCCCAAATGTACCCAAGTGGCCAAATTGGTGAAGTACACATTTTGAAACCAATAACTATATACAAAATACCAAAATGGTACTCTAACACACCCCCACAAAAAATCAACAATTTTTGAAAAAAAAAAAGAAAAATTGAAAAAAAAAAAAAAATTGAAAAAAAAAAAAAAAATTGAAAATCTTGGTAAACATTTTTTTTTTTAAAAAACGTTATGAAAAACAAAATGTATACATACATTTACAAATAAACATGGGTAACTATTTACACACCCTCAGTCCTCTATCAAATCTATTTACACAGCCCCAGCCTAAAACCCCAAACAGCAAGCAATGCAGGTGTAGAAGCACGGTGGCTAAGAAAAACAACCTAGAAAGGCAAGAACCTAGGAAGAAACAAGGCAATGAGGGGTGGCCAGTCCTCTTCTGGCTGTGCCGGGTGGAGATCACAGTGTTTTTGTAGAGTGTGCAACAGGACAGCACCTCAGGAGAAAAAAATTAAGTTTAGGGTTCCATAGCAGCAGGCAGAACAGTTGAAACTGGAACAGCGGCAAGGCCAGGTGGACTGGGGACAGCAAGGAGTCATCATGTCAGGTAGTCCTGAAGCATGGTCCCAGGGGTTCAAGTCCACCGAGAGAAAGAAGGAGAGAAAGAGAGCAGACTTAAATTCACACAAGACATCAGGTAAGACAGGAAAAATACTCCAGATATAACATACTGACCCTAGCTCAGCTAGACTGCAGACTGGTGTTCTCAGCTAGACTGCAGACTGGTGTTCTCAGCTAGACTGCAGACTGGTGTTCTCAGCTAGACTGCAGACTGGTGTTCTCAGCTAGACTGCAGACTGGTGTTCTCAGCTAGACTGCAGACTGGTGTTCTCAGCTAGACTGCAGACTGGTGTTCTCAGCTAGACTGCAGACTGGTGTTCTCAGCTAGACTGCAGACTGGTGTTCTCAGCTAGACCGCAGACTGGTGTTCTCAGCTAGACCGCAGACTGGTGTTCTCAGCTAGACCGCAGACCCACTTTGCCATATGACCCCACCAACATTGCCAAAACTCTAGACAATGTTCTGCTGCTCATGCCAGATGCCATAGCAGTCTCTCTCTGATGTAAAGCAGAGGGTCACTGAGCATGTGCTGCATGTGATGGGAGACTTCATCTTGCAAACAACACAGCAACGCCTCCATGCTGTGCCCTTTTGGCCCTTAGGCACATCCATGCCTGCACAAATATATTTGGGCAGATGAACACTTGTGGCAGGAGCAGAAGGGACAGGGCTTGGTGCAGTGGTGCTGTAGCCAGCAAGCTCCCTGATGAGCTGCTCTCTGAAGGCTTTCTGTGAGAAGAAGGGCTTTCCACAGCTCGTTGCCATTTCCTTGTGTAGGATGAATGCATTCACTACGGCGATGTCGATGAAATGATAGAAGAAGGTCTTGTACCATTTCATTGTCTTGTGGAGAACATTGTAGTAGCCGATTAGCGCGTCCGAAAGGTCGACTCCGCCCATGCTCTTGTTGTAGTCCTTCACTGCAGCTGGAATGGGGACATTTTTGGTGGTCCATGCCCCGGCACCGTTCTTCACACGCCTGACAACACGATCCCCACTGAAGGACTTGTGGATAGTGGAGCACATCACCACCTCTCTGGTATCCATCCACTTTACAAAAAGCAGGCCATCTTCACGGATCCATCGCATGCTCCCCCGCTCAGCCCGCTTAGGCATGTCGTTCACCTTCGTCTTCGGAAAGCCCACCCTGTTGGTACGAATGGTGCCACAAGCCCATACATCCAGCTTCCTTAGGTCTGCAAACAGGGTAGGGCTTGTGTAGAAGTTATCCACAAACAGTTTGTAGCCCTTCCCTAGCAGTTGAAAATCCAATAACGCCATTACAGAGTCATAGCTGAGTCCCTTGCCGGTAGCAAAACTGTTCTTCCCCTCGTAGACAAAGAAATTGCATGTGTAGGCACATACAGAATCAGCCAAAACAAACAGCTTGTAACCCCACTTGGTTGGTTTGTTTCTCATGTATTGTTTGAGGCCAATTCTTGCCTTTGAGGATACCATCCTCTCATCTATTGACACATTCTGGGCTGGCTGAAAATACGTCTTGCAGGCCTCAACAATGCTGTGGTAGAGCGGCTTGATCTTGCACAGTCTATCAAATGCTGCTGTGCCCCTCTTCTTCTCATTTTCTTCATCAACCTTTGGGTCACTGATGTGAAGCGCCTGTGAAATAATCATAAACCTTTTGCAGGACATAACAGTCATGGGGAAAGGCAGTTGGTACAGATATGATGTTTTCCAGTAGTCCTTCAGGTTCTTCAGCTTCACCAGCCCCATGTACATAACAAGTGAAAGGTAGCAAAAAAGATCTGACATGGATATGGGCTTCCACGCTACCTTTTTGCCTGCTTGTGTTGGACACGAGCGAATCTACAACAGACGGTGTAAAAAACAGTTGGAATAGCTGAAAGGGGGTGTAAGTGGAGGTCGGGTTCACCTGAGGTCCTGGCTTCCTTTTCGGCCTAAAAGTTGGTTGTGGTGGCTCCACATCATCTTCTAGGACGGTGTGCCAACGCCCTTCTGTCCCTCTGTTAGTGGGTGGCACACTTCCCCTCTTCCTCTTCACACCTCTAGATGGCCCGGGAGGTGTGGAGCCAGAGACGGCAGGGGTACAGCTGGATGAACCAGCTTCAGAGGGGGATGGACACCTTGGCACTGGGGGCTCCCAGTCGGAGTCAGTGCCACTGTGAAAGAAAATGTTCAGTTAGAATAGTTTCACATATGAGCCCTGTATCAACAGCTATAATAAACATGCATATAGAGTACAGTTGTGCCCTCTTTAGGACTGTCTTGGTGTGCTTGGACCACGTTCGTTTGTTGGTGATGTGGACACAGAGGAACTTCAAGCTCTCAATCTGCTCCACCACTGCCCCGTCGATAAGAATGGGGGCATGTTCTGTCCTCTTTTTCCTGTAGTCCACAATCATCTCCTTTGTCTTGATCACGTTGAAGGCGAGGTTGTTGTCCTGGCACCACATGGCCAGGTCTCTGACCTCCTCCCTATAGGCTGTCTCGTAATTGTCATCGGTAAACTTAATGATGGTGTTGGAGTCGTGCAGTCATGAGTGAACAGGGAGTACAGGAGGGGTCTGAGCACGCACCCCTGAGGGGCCCCCATGTTGAGGATCAGCGTGGCGGATGTGTTGTTACCTACCCTTAGCACCTGGGGGCGGCCCATCAGGAAGTCCAGGATCCAGTTGCAGAGGGAGGTGTTTAGTCCCAGGGCCCAACATGTTGGTATTACAGACTCGGACAGGAAGAGGTTGAAAATGTCAGTGAAGACACTTGCCAGTTGGTCCCTGCATGCTCGCAGTACACGTAATTTCCTCATACTGACATACTCTATGATGACTACAAATTTGACAGCCAAATCATATCTCTGATTATGTGCATAAAACTTGAATGAGAGTCAATTATGTATCAATCATCTTGTTGAATATTTTGGGAAAGAAACAGCATCCTTCCATCAATAGCATCTTTCTCGCTCGTTGAGTAATTATCTATGTATAATTATACCCCAAAAGGAAACCCAAATAGACCTCTGACGTTGAGTTATTGTTGCACTGACTTGTAATTATTTTTGGTGGCCTGCTCACCCCTATTTACTCCAGCGTATAAATACACCTGGGGCTTTGGGGCTCTGGTTTCAGAAACTGTCTCAGCACCAGCAGCAGCTTAAAAATCCTGGCCAACGGGTTTATCCGAGCTGGGGATATTCGATCTCTGCCACTCTTGTCCTGATTTAGCCTGGACTCTCCTGTAATGTGTCCTCCACCATCCCCAACAGACCTGAAATTTGGAGGCCAAATTAAATGTATTAGTTGGATTTCTTGTCTGTGCTATGATTGCCTTCTACTAAAATACCTAAAGTAGACTGGGAAATGAGAGAAGTGAAGCATTGACCCACTTGGATGTAAACAGACTTTTTATTTCCTAGGGCTAAAATCTCCACTCAGAAAAGCCTCATCTACTACTGCAGTGCAGAAAAACTCTGCAACCGTCTAAAAACAAACAAGTTTACGTTAAATCTTACAGAAAGACAGACAGAAAGAAAGAAAGAAAGAAAGACAGACAGACAGACAGACAGACAGACAGACAGACAGACAGACAGACAGACAGACAGACAGACAGAAAGAAAGAAAGAAAGAAAGAAAGAAAGAAAGAAAGAAAGAAAGAAAGAAAGAAAGAAAGAAAGAAAGAAAGACAGACAGACAGACAGACAGACAGACAGACAGACAGACAGACAGACAGACAGACAGACAGACAGACAGACAGACAGACAGACAGACAGACAGACAGACAGACAGACAGACAGACAGACAGACAGACAGACAGACAGACAGACAGACAGACAGACAGACAGACAGACAGAATTTTAAATGCATATTGATGCATGATTGAATTTTTTTTGCTCAATATACAACTTTGTTGAAAACCTATATACAACTAGGTCAACAACAAAACAAATATTGAAGAAACTGATCTCAAGGTAGCTATCAGTTAGATATACTTATGTAGATATTCAACGTAAATATACAGTTCAGTCTGAGTAATCTTCTTGTGAAAACAAAAGTGTTGTTTAGGCTATACCTTTTCATCTATTCCCCATCTACAGTAGTACATTCCCCCCCAAATTGAAGACCAGCACACAATTATTGTGTGCGTCTATGAATTATTTTGAGTTTGCAGTGACTTTTTATTAGAAATGGTGTATTTTTAGTTTTGCAAGATTTAACTTGCTTTGCTGTGCTTCTCTTTTTGTTTCGCCTACTTGATTTATTGTAGACTCCTGCCCCTTGGCTGGTCACCTTGGAGACGGGAGTTGGTCAAGGTCTGCTACAACTGTGCCTGTTAACTAACAAGCTTCCCTGAGCTCCTTCAAATGGAGCTTCCAGTCCACCAACACAAACACCACCACCACCTTCACCCAGCTGCCACCTGCCTGGAGCCAGAAGGAGACCTGGGTTGAAAACGCTGTCTAGCATGCAGATAAAGGGCAGTCGACCCCCAAACCTGTGTGAGTGTGGTACATCTGTCTCACATCATTGTCAATGTCGAGCCTCTGTTGCCGATTGGAGTTTTCCTTATTCCGTTTTATTCTGAGGGCAGATTTGTTTTGAGGGCAGAAACAAATGGGATTAGTTAAATTCAGGCAATAAATGTGATTGGTTCATTTTAGGGTTAAGGGTTGAAGTAAGGTTAAAAAAACAAAGTTGCGCAATGTTGAATAAGGAAAACTCCACTCAATGCCTCTGTAGTGAACTCACCGACAAGTTGTTTTCTGTGGCTGAGGTAGCTGAGGTAGTTGAGGTAGCTGCTGGCTTTGGCATCATTGTACAACCAATTACAGGGACCTACCAGACTACTGCACACTCTAATCTCCACAAACTCAGCCTGGAAGAGTAGGCCTGCGCTGCCTCTGAAGAACTACATTTTTGCATGTTTCTGGTAATACCAATGTTTATGTGGGCAGATGTCAACTTTGAAGAAACTCTCATCCCCACTGGATTGTGCTGTCTGTATTATTCCCGAAGCTATCCTCAGTGATTGCTATATTCCAGTCTCTCATTAGTTTGATGTTGCTTAATTTGTTTAGCCTTTTGTTTTATGCCAAGCTCTAAACCACACGAATTCCTCACGGATGTCTGAGGGACCCAATTAAATGCATCACAGTTTATCTTCTATTATTGCCTGAAACCTCATTTGTATTGGACAGGATACAGGATGAGTGTTGTTTTTATGGAACTTCCACAAGAATACACTATGCCCATTCATTGACCAATATTTTAAAAAAGGAAAATGTTGTAAGTTGATTATCGCATTGGCCTTACACCCCAAATAATGATTTTGAGAAGGTGCGACTGAGATAGAGTCATGGCAACGGTATTCATTCAGGCCTGTACCAATTTTCATGCTTTTATGAAAGGATGAATATTTTTGTTCACTTATCGCCGGGACAATATACATAATGGTACTATCATATGTATGGATTCAAATGTAGTAGGTATCTTTGTGTTGATTATCCATCATGTCACACACTTTATAATGACAAGAGCCAAAGGTCATGGTAGCTTGTATATCCAATCTACCATGACCTGCTAGTTGTCCATGCGCTGTTTTATCTTGCTTTTCCTCACAATATTTGTTGGAGATGCCATATTATTTGGACAATGTAGTGAATAGGTTTTGGTGGCTACAGACCTTTTCTAATTCCAGTGCATTTTCTCATACAACACTATCCATTAAATGAAGCTCCGGCAGCTGAAGTACTGATCGTACATTAAGGATATTGACTTAGGGTTTTTGTACAGATGTCTTTCAGGCGGGTCTTAATTATCAGAAAATAAATAATACTTATAAAAAAAAGGATCCTCATGAAATAATGAACTACTTGCAGTAGGACTAGAACGTTTTTATTAAGCCCTTTACTCCATATGCAAGCAACAATTTTCCATAGGTCTACCTACGTCTCATTCACTGTAGGCCAATGTGTTTGTTACCTTAAATTTCCACTTGATTTATGGAGTGAAAGGCCACCAAAGAGGCTGAGGCGGTTTCATTACTCTAAAAAAAACAAGTAATTATCGGAGAGCAGTGAATCTTTGCAATCTAATAGTGCTCTCGGTGTTCTTCTCAAGCTTTTAAACTAATTCGTGATTGATCGCTAATTATCGGTGACGGAGGCTCTCGAGACAGCTATACTTCCCACCTCAAACATCTCCCCCGCCTTTTCACATATTGAAGGAGCTATAACTTTCCAACAGTGGACTCTGTTCGTTGTTTGGGCGAGTCAATAGACTTCCAGACGTTTGAATAATCATTGTGCTCTTTCCCGATAAAGAAGGTTGCTTCACAACAATAAAGCATCGGCACCCTATATTACATTATGTATGGTGCAATAATGGTAAGCACTGCTAAACAAACAACAATTTAGAATGAAATAAATCAATATTGCATTGTTATTACAATTGAATATGGTTCCATATTATTACAGTTGAATATGGTTCCATATTATTACAGTTGAATATGGTTCCATATTATTACAGTTGAATATGGTTCCATATTATTACAGTTGAATATGGTTCCATATTATTACATTTGAATATGGTTCCATATTATTACAGTTGAATATGGTTCCATATTATTACAGTTGAATATGGTTCCATATTATTACAGTTGAATATGGTTCCATATTATTACAGTTGAATATGGTTCCATATTATTACAGTTGAATATGGTTCCATATTAGTACAGTTGAATATGGTTCCACATTATTTCAGTTGAATATGGTTCCATAGCCTAGCCTACTGCTGCATCCTAGGTTTATATCCTAGACCTAAGAAGATCGCTAAACATGTACAAATATCACAGTGAAATAGTACAAGAAACGATTCCAAATTGGCAACCTATTGATTAGAGTGAGTCAAAAATGTTGTCTCAAGAACACCTGAAATTATTCCATTCTCCAGGAGGCACGTGACACGAGGTGCTCTCAATGGCTTGCGCAATTGATGTGCGCTATTTGGATATAAATCGCTATTCTCCCTCTAAGAAAAACATTAATAATGGGTGTCGTCAATGACAATGTATTTGTTTTCAGCGCTAGATCAATTGAGGTCTGCTTTTGTCTGTCTTGGAAATCTATTCGCTCAATTGCGTTGCCTCGATTCTCAGGCTATAAAAGTGGACTTCGTTTTAAAGCAGCACATAAAGGCTAGCCTGCATCAGTGATGCTGGCAAACTCAGTTGTAGGCTAGTCTACCGTAACAGGTCACCAAAGAATATCTCCTGACCATTCTCTGACAAAATTAGGGACCAAAAGAGGACCAAACCATGCGCTACACCTGACACGTAGGCTACGCGATAGGCTATAAGAGCCAGGTATGTAATGTTATACCATTCTTGATTTATAGGCCAATTTGATTATCAAATCCTGTAATAATAATAATAATGGTAGTATATTAATGATAATAATAATGATGATAATGATAATGATAATAATAGCCTAATTGTTAATCAATTCAAGTTTCAGTAATCAGGCAATTAACATAAACATCTAGGTCGAAATCTGGGTCTATGTTTATTGTCTGCCTATATTGTTTGAAATGAGTTGTCTATGGTAAACATATTCAAGAGGTCATTTCAGCATTAGTCCAGTTAATTGTGGCTTAACGTTCTGAATTTTTCTAGGAACGTTTATATTTGCAAAATATATGGGTTTCAAGATGAAAAGGGTAGTTTGACAGTAATAAGGTGTACACTTTACATACAGTAAATCGTGGATACATTTCACATAAGGCCCTCTCTTATTGAATGGACTTTCTGCAAATGTTTGTGTCCCGACTGCATCCATGGAGAGACTGGTTGTAGATGGTATTCTAATGCAGTGAGGGGTGAGAGGTTATAATTTCTATTTCTAGTTTTTCCTAGAATGAACTTGGTGGCTTTCACTGTCGATTACTTGGGTACATGATCAGGCATGGACGTTTGGGCAAATGAGTGATAGAACATCTGAAAGCGAAACACCTGTGAGATGATGTGAAATTTAAATCCAGTGAGGGTCACTAGAGCTCCATTTTATGAGGTGTAGACATGATGCTCCAACCCCTCTAGCCGAGCTAGCGCCCTCAACAATCCAGTCACTGTTGTTGGTTGCTCTGGTTTGAACTATGTTGTAATCTGTCTTGGACCTTAGGACCTACAGTTGAAAACGTTGTTAAATTGGCTTTGATGTAGGTCTATGTTTTGATGATCTTTTAACTGTTATTTCGTGGTAATATATGTCATTGCACTTGCATAACTGTGAATGTTGTTGTTATATTGTTTGAAATAATGTACAGTAAGTACGCATGCATTTGTATTGTAACCCACAATGAAATTGGGGAAGGGACTGTGGATCTGTCTCAGTCTGTCCGTTTCTACAAACATCACACGTGATATCTCAGACAGCACTGGGACTGTGGATCTGTCTCAGTCTGTCCGTTTCTACAAACATCACACGTGATATCTCAGACAGCACTGGGACTGTGGATCTGTCTCAGTCTGTCCGTTTCTACAAACATCACACGTGATATCTCAGACAGCACTGGGACTGTGGATCTGTCTCAGTCTGTCCGTTTCTACAAACATCACACGTGATATCTCAGACAGCACTGGGACTGTGGATCTGTCTCAGTCTGTCCGTTTCTACAAAAATCACACGTGATATCTCAGACAGCACTGGGACTGTGGATCTGTCTCAGTCTGTCCGTTTCTACAAACATCACACGTGATATCTCAGACAGCACTGGGACTGTGGATCTGTCTCAGTCTGTCCGTTTCTACAAACATCACACGTGATATCTCAGACAGCACTGGGACTGTGGATCTGTCTCAGTCTGTCCGTTTCTACAAAAATCACACGTGATATCTCAGACAGCACTGGCCCGATTTTGACAAAACGTGAGTGAATGATGCATCTTACCATAGAGAGCGATCATTAACAAAATTACAATGATTGGCCCAGGGAGGCGCTGCATCATTTGTGGGGGACTAGATGTTTACTTTTGCCTTTTTTGATCATGGTTAGTAATACACCCAGCAGTCATAGGAGACAGAACAATTACCAAGCTGTCATCAAGGCCTCTCTCTTGCAAGACAGATTGGAGAGGTCTTGTGGAGGGCTCTGATTGGCCCAAATTCCAGGGGACAACATGTGGTTGCCTTGTTTTCTTTTTGTAACATTTTATTTTCAATGCAGGTATGCATTAATGTGTATAACTTGTTATAATCTTATAACAAGGCATACCACTGTATGTAATATGCATACTATAAGTCTGATTGACAATTCAACTGACTCAAAATGGCTTGAATCACTGCGAGATAATTAATACAGTGTACTTGGATACAGCCCTTAGCCGTGGTATAATGGCCATATATCACAAATCCCGGAGGTGCCTTATTGCTATTATAAACTGGTTAACAATGTAAATAGAGCAGTAAAAATGCCTTTTTTGTCATACCAGTGGTATACTATCTGATATATAATGGCTGTCAGCCAATCAACATTCAGGGCTCCAGCCACCCAGTTTATAATGTCTAATATACCATGTCTTTCAGCCAAATCAGCATTCAGGCCTCGAACCACCTAGTTTATAATTACATTAATTCAACGGGTGGGTCTAATCCTAAATGCTTATTGGTTAAAACCGCATTCCAGCCGGTGTCTATTCCACAAGTTACCACGGGCTAAATCTATGACGTTAAAATGATTTTTTTCTCTGACTGCACAATCCACTCTCAACAGTCCAGCCAGGCAATTTATAAACTTGATCTCCATTATAAAAAGCATCTAGACATTATCTCACATTTCTTTTAGACTAACATTTAGTTTTCAACAGTGGAGATTTGTATAAACCTTGCTTTCTGCCTCTCCGACATTTGCAACATTGTTTCAATATTTAAATTCGATCTCCAGCTGTCCCATAGTAATGAACGTGTAGGGACAAGACAGACAAGCAGGCAGCGTTTCTCAGCCAGTCGAAATCATGAATCAGCTGGCATCGTTTTTATGGATATATACAAAGAAATGTCAATTGAAAAAAAGGTAAAGGGAAACAAAGTAAAACATAGGCCGTCATTGGAAATAAGACGTGCCTAGTTAAATAAAGGTAAAAAATATATATACACGTTTTTTCAGCTTCAGTTTGAAGTGATTGTGTTAGCTGTGTTGTTGGCTAGCTCCTCTGACCAACAGTGTCCTGATGAGAGAGCACATTTTCTATGCCAGGCGAAATCGAGCCTCATTAACTCATTGTTATCGATGTATCCAAATAAATGTAACTAGAAAAAAGCTTAAACAAATGCAGCTACTGTTGTTATTCTGTCTGCACTGTTTGACGTGACTAAGTTAGCCGTAGTTGGCTAGGTAGCAAGGGATAAGAATGTTGCCAGCCAGTATGGCAATGGAACATTTAGAACGAACGACTGGGTCGCGTCTCTGGCAACCGAACCTGACTTGCCGGCTTGGGTAGCAACCCTAGATTTGTGTCGGGACTATATCTTTTGGAAGGATGAAATAGTATGGATAAATACATTTTTTAATGAAATTATGTCAATCATTATTTGAATATGTTGGTAACCCGTTGTAATACTGTAAAGGTGATAATGGCCTCGAAGCCGGTGTTTGGAGGATATATTGGCAACCAATGCTCGTTTCTAAATGGCTTGAAGGGCATTCTAGAGCGTGCATTATTTCCATATAACGCACGGTATATTTGCACAGTGGAATTCAAAGGCTATAGTTAATTCTTACATGATCTGTGTTTGAGCTGCTTTTGAAAGCAACAGCCGAATTGAAAACATTATTGTCATTGTTGAATTAGATTTTATAATAGCAAGCTAGTTTGGTTACCTAGGCAAATGAACACATTTCTAGCATAATTTTTTTCTCCAATTATAGCCATGGTATAAAAGGGAAAATAATGCCACTCCGTGGAAGGTTAGTTCCTCGTTCCTCATTCATTATTTTCCATAGAACACATAGCCTCTTGTTGATCATCCCTTACATCATGGGCTTATACATGCTCTTGACATGTCTTGCAAGGCATTATAACGGCATAATAATGCATAATAACTACACGTTTTAAGTTGAGTGTTTTTATTTTTTACAAATGTCATTGAGAATGTATTCCTGAACTAACAACTTAATAATTTTTTATTGAGCTTGGTTTTCCACAAATCAAGGTAATGCAAATAATATTTCCTTAAGACACAAAATCGATCCAGAAGTAAATATTGCATCAATGTTATTTAAAGTTGGGAAAGTTGACATGAGATCTGTGGGTAATGGTATTGTTTGTGCTTTGTCAATACATGCAGTTAATTGATAACACAGATATCATTAACTGTATATCCATTAATTGCTATGTCAATACATAAAGTGGTCTCTGAGGTTAGGTCCTCATACAGTAGCTATTATCAGGAGAATGCAACGCAATTCCTCTCCATCTCTCTCATTTTGCTATTGCCTTGGAGACTTTCCACATAGAAAACACAGCAGACCTTATTGAACCTTTCCTGACCCCCCCACTCTTAATGGTAGAAGTGGTCTTTGGCAGACCAAACACGTTTTTCTCCTCAATGCTTTCAAGTCAACTACTCTACCACTCTCGACAACAAGCCCTAGGTTGGTTCACAAACTCTTAAGATCAGAATGGCTCTTGGCTTTAGATTCTCTGCGCACCTTAGACATGTTTTTTTTTCTTGTTTCTTGATTTATTGACTTAAAGAGAGGGGAAATATACTACCGTGGACTACCATGATTATGGGGTTTTGGGCACTTGATGGTCAAAAACAAACAATAGACTTTACACATGTATTTGCACAGGAACAGGTGGAAGTTAAGTGTGGTCCATTAACAGCGTGTTGTTGCCTTTTCAGTGCAAGACTTGAGTTGACAAGCAGTGCGTTTGAGTGAACTAATGCATTCGGCCATTTCATTTCATTACAGACTGACACTGCTGCACATTGTAAGGCTCAGCCCCTTCTGAGCTACTCTTAATGACAGTGCTTTGTTCTCGGTGCACAGCTTGTCAGCACACAATGTCAGAGGTCATGTTCGGCCTCCGGCCCCCATGTCCCCCGTAAAAGAAAGCTAATGAGGCAGCATGGAGCTAAGAGGGACTGGCCACTATCCTACTGGGGCTCTCCTAAAGCTCAGATAGGCATAGCAAGCCCTATCTCTAAAGGGTCTTAGCTTTAGTCACTTTGTTGATGATTCGCCTCCTTCTCTCCCCAGGTCCGGTTAATTACCACAAACTACCTCACAATGCCCCAAACAGCTATCCCAAGGAATCCCTAAAGCATAAAGCATAGCCCACAGACGCTGAGACGCGATAGTCCAGCATCCCATTGTGACATAGTGACGCTGCTCTGAGACCACCGCGGGGGGACGCGCAGTTCGAAACCGCACCTTCACAAATAAAGGTGGGGGGTAATAAATTAGTAGCTAGGACCCTTCTCCCCCCTAGCCTGTCTGTCTGCTCCCTGGTCAGTTGGAGCACCACCCTGACATCACCATATAGACCTGTGCTTTCCCACGACCTTTGATTGACCTTTGACCTCTAGGATCAGTCCATAACCGTCTGGAGCTTGACTGACACCCCCTTCCCCCGATCCTCACCCACATCTTGTCCAACCCCCCATATTAACAGACTTTTGTGAATTTGAATCTGAGCTCCCCGTTATTTGCCAGGTCAGCCCAATCAGAGACTAATTTAGACAGGTCAGCCAGGTCAGCCGTGATACAAGTCAGTATTAAACGTCCATCCATGTCTGAGGACGTCGAGAGATGATGTGGAATCCGGCAACTACGGGCAACAGTGAGCGCTGTTACCTTCAAGTAGGCTTTGGTTTTGCTAGGGTGTTGTGAATGGGGATGGTGGATGGGCATGAGCTTCTGCCTCTCATGCAAGAGGTTGCATGTAATGGGAAGTTGTTTTTGAGATTTTAGTTTTATGCCTATCCTAAACCTTAACCCTTACCTTAACCATTCAGAGTTAATGCCCAACCTTAAAACTTAAACGCTTCGAAATGTGACTTTTGAACAACTTCGAAAATTTGTCGTTTGAGAAACATGGATGAACGTTTAATTCTGATGTGAGACTGTGCGAGCTTGTTGAGAGCATGATCAGTCAGGTTAGCTCCAATACATTGGACAGGTTTCAGAGAGATTGCTTTAATGCTATAATGTCGACAACATTACATTGAAATGTAATTTATTTTAGTTTTACAGATATTCCTAGTCCTTTAAAACTCTATTTATGAAATTAAAGATAAATAATTTATACTATTTTCTTATTCGAGATAACTATCAGTGCATCTTGAACCAAATAATTAAGCAGTGAACCCTTCTGTGTTACAAACATTGAATAGCTTTGCTTTGCCATTTGAGTGTATATGTTTTTGTGATGTGGTCTTAGCTACTGTATACTACCAGAGGACAGATGTATAAGGAATGTTTTTGTCTTCCAACTGCTGTCCTGGTTGCATAGCCTGGTTTCAATACATACAGATTCCATGAAAAAGAGGAATTGGGTCAACATGGAGTCTTGAGATTACACAGGCACCTAACTGCGTAACATGGTCTCAGAAGATCCACAATTTAAAGGAATAACCAATATTTATAGCTTTCGGCTGTATTAGGCAGTTAAGTAATTTTGTTCTGGAAGACATGTTGAGTGTTTTATGTAATGGTGTTAAGGTGGCTCAATGTTTATAAAATGCTTAGGTTGTTGTCAGTACATTATGTGCCATATGTACTGGTCAGTGTTAGTCACCCCTGTTCAGGATCTAACTGGCTGCTTCTCTCACTGTGCAATATAATCACTCTCTACAGAATGACTCTCCATTTCCCAAGCCTCTGCAATCAGCCAAGTACACTGCACTGAAAACAGTGTGTGTGTGTGTGTGTGTGTGTTTGTGTGTGGGAACAGTGAAAAGTGGTGGGAGTTAGTCACCCATCTGTGGGAGGTAGTGGTGTGGGACACAGTGAACAGTAAGCTGAAGTCCTGCTGGATCACCAGTCTGATACCAAATAGGGGGCTCACACATAGGAAGAGATTATGTTGTTATCAGTCAAGCCCAGATATAAGGGACCAGAGAGAGAAAGAGAGTGTTAAATAGATTTATGATTGTTTAAGCATTTTATGTTTTCATAAAGCATTTGCAAGATATTGTGTTTTTGTGATGACCGACAAGGTGCTGCGTGTGGACATATGTTGGGGAAATGAGAAAGGTCACATGTGACATCATTCTGACCTTATTTCTGACTTGACCTATGGAACACTGGACTTAGCATTTTGGTTCTAGTATTAGAAACCCTCAAATCAACTCTCATTCCTGTCTAGACTTCACAGAAAGATGAAAAGATTGTTGCAAGTAATCTGGATTTAAAATGAGCTTGAAGCTGTGAGTTCCTGTAAGTAGAGCATGTCTTGCTCCAATATTACTAAATACTGCTTCCGCTGTCTGTCTGACTGTCTGTCAGCCAGAGGGGGGCTATACGTGTTGATCCAGAGAGGTAAGGAAAATGGCTTGACTCTCGTATAAGAGTAGCATTCCTGATTCCTGTTCAACTGTGAGGCATGCGGGAGGAGGTAGGGAGAGAGAGAGATAGATATTGGAGAGAGGGGAGGGGAAGCCAGGGACTGGAAAGGAACTCATGTTAATTTAAAAGTGTGCTTCTCAGTTCTGAGCATGCTCAGTGGGGCTCGGCTCTGCTCTACCAGGTCCAGCCTCTAAATTTGAACAGGAGAGTTGTGAGGTGACTGTGTCCGAGCAGACTTTTGTGCCACACATTCTCTGTCTCTGTCATGCTCTCTCGCCGCACAGCTCTCTCCTTTCGTTTTCTTTGCCCCTTTTGTTTTGGCGTGGAGAGATAGCCGAGGAAGGAAGACTAGACAAAACAGCTGAAAGAAGCAAGAAAATGAAGAGAAGAAAATGAACAGACTAACTTTGCCTCCGAAACAGTGGATCTGGAGGGACTAACTTCAAAAGAAAGGCAAGAGGGAGCTGGTGTGAAGTATGAGCAGGAAGGAGAGATGAGAAACCCGTGGTCTTCTGATAAGGTCAGTACTATGAGGTTCTCAAGCAAGTGACAGCAGTTTCCATTTCATGTATTTCTCCTGGTTATTGCACAGTCAAAAGTTCTTTCATCTCATGTTTGCTTGTATGTGGAAATGTGGTGTTATAGGGTGCACCGTCCTGGAAAGGATTTATTGGTTGAGAATTGTGCAATGTTACAGGGTGAGCAGACAGACACGTGGACTCTCTTTATGCCCTTCAGTGTTGCTGAGTGGCACCTACTGTAGTCTGTAACTGGTTTAACTGCCTGCATTCTTCCACAGCATATTATGCGACCCTTTTTTGGAGAGACTTGGAATAGGAGTCCAGAGCCTTAGCCGTAGAAGGATTTGTCTTGCTGTCTTGACTGAAGCCAAGGGGTTTTAATAAAGGAAGAATCAGTGAGAAATGACTACGGCGTGGGCGTGCAGGTTGGAGCAATATGTAGACATATTGTACATGGCTCTGGTCAATCTTAGTTGACAGTGGTCATTGAAAGAGTGAAAACTGTTTTTCTTCAATACACTCTTAGAAAAAAAGGTTCTATCTAGAACCTAAAAGGGTTCTTCAGCTGTCCCCATAGCAGAACCTTTTTTGGTTCCAGGCAGAACCCTTTTGGTTTCAGATAAAAACCCTTTTGAGTTCCATGTAGAACCCTTGGAACCCCAAATAGTTATACTTGGAATCAAAAAGGGGTCTACTTGGAACCAAAAAGTGTTCAGCTATGGGGACATTCGAAGAACCCTTTTGGAACTCTTTTTTCTAAGAGTGTAGAGTACATTTTGTTTTTGTTGATTCACTACCATGCATTCAGATGTCAAGAAACAAATGATCATAGTTTGCATACTGACACTCATACTGCAGCCTTGAATGATTGCCCATTTTTAAAGATTACTTATCTTCACACACTTAATGTCACAATGTTATATTCCAATTCTATTCCATTCTATTTTATTCTATTCTCACAATTTTACATTAACTTCAACATAGTAGTGGAATATTTTGCCCTGAAATCATTGTATTGCAGCAATAAACAGCATCTTGGTATGATCACCAGAGAGAAAGAAAACAATAATGAACCTGTCGTTTTACTATTCATAGTATTTAGGCAGCTTACCTGGCTGTGCAAATACTGAAGATATAATTCCTGGGTCGTGTTCGTTTGGTATCAAGTGGAAGAAAACAGACTGAAACAGGAGCGGGACTTCCTCCATAAGAAATGCTAATTTCTTTTTTAAAATCATTTTCCGGTGTGTGGCGGTGACCTCCCCACAGACATTGTGTTGCCAGATTTATAATTTATGCTTCTAGAACTGGGGCAGAATATGTCACCAGGGGGAGAGAGAGCTAGTGCTGGTAGAGTTGAACATTGTGTACATTACCCTATAGCCACCTTGTTATATACTCATTAAATAAGGCACAGAAGTACACACTTCTTTATGAATTTCCAGACAACATGTAACGTTGATAGTATTTCAGGACCTTTCCTAAATGAGGTATGTGGCATCTGTTTAGTTCAATCCAAGCTCATAGTGGGTATGGTTGTAGCTTTCCAATACACACTTTGACAGAAATTCAATGACATATAGAGGATGCAATATTATCTAACAGATATGCCCTCTCTTACTACATAGATATGAGGTAGGTACAGTATATCTGTAACAATTGTCTGAAGAAGTGGACCAAGATGCAGCGTGGGGTAGGTTAATCATGTTCTTTAATGATAACCAGAAAAACAAGAAAGAGAGAACCAACAAAACGTACAGCTTTGTAAGGCTCAACGGCAACAATACAAGGACAAGATCCCACAACATAGGTGGGAAAAAAGGCTACCTAAGTATGATTCCCAATCAGAGACAACGATAGACAGCTGCCTCTGATTGGGAACCACACTTGGTCAAACACAAAGAAATACAACACATAGAATGCCCACCCAATCACACCCTGACCAAACCAAATAGAGACATAAAAAGGCTCTCTAAAAAGCCAAAGGTGTGGACTCCAGCCGCAAAACCTGAACCTATAGGGGAGGGTCCAGGTGGGCATCTATCCTCGGTGGCGGCACTGGTGCGGGACGCAGACCCCGCTCCACCTCTGGCTCTCCCCACTTTGGTGGCGCCTCTGGTGCGGGGACCCTCGTCGCCGACCCCGGACTGGCGGCCCTCTCTGCAGGCCCCGGACTGGGGACCCTCGCTGTAGGCCCCGGGCTGGGGACCCTCGCTGCAGGCACCGAACTAGGAACCCTCTCTGCAGGCCCCGGACTGGGAACCCTCGCCGCAGGCCCCAGACTGGGGACCGTCGCCGGAGCCTCCGGACTGGAGAGTCGCCGGAGCCTCTGGACAGGGGACCGTCGCCAGAGACAGTCGCCGGAGGCTCCGGACAGGAGACCGTCGCCAGAGGCTCCGGACTGGGGACCGTCACCGGAGACTTTGGACTGGAGACCCTCGCCAGAGGCTCCGGACAGGAGACAGTCGCCGGAGGCTCCAGACAGGAGACCGTCGCCGGAGGCTCCGGACTGGGGACCGTCGCCGGAGACTTCGGACTGGAGACCGTCACCGTAGGCTCCGGACTGGAGACCGACGCTAGAGGCTTCGTGCCATGGATCCTCACTGCAGGCTCCGGGCCATGGATCATCACTGGAGGGCCCGTGCCATGGATCATCACTGGAGGCTTCGTGCCATGGATCATCCCTGGAGGCTTCGTGCCATGGATCATCACTGGAGGCTTCGTGCCATGGATCATGACTGGAGGCTTCATGCCATGGATCATCACTGAAGGCTTCGTGCCATGGATCCTCACTGGAGGCTTCGTGCCATGGATCATCACTGGAGGCTTAGTTTGTGGAGCTGGCACAGGATATACTGGGCCGTGAAGACGCACTGGAGGTCTGGAGCACAGAGCTGGCACAACCCATCCTGGCTGGCTGCTCACCCTAGCCTGGCAACTGCGAGGCGCTGGCACAGGATGTACTGGGCTGTGGAGACGCACCGGAGACACAGTGCACAGAGCCGGCGCAGGATATCCTGGACCGAAGAGACGCACCGGAGGCCAGGAGCGCTGAGCCGGCACAATCCGTCCTGGCTGAATGCCCACTCTAGCTCGACAAATGCGAGGAGCTAGAATGTAGCGCACCGGGCTGTGAACGCGCACTGGAGACACCGTGCGCTTCACTGCATAACACGGTGCCTGACCAGTACCACGCTCCCCACGGTAAGCACGGGGACTTGGCTCAGGTCTATAACCTGACTCCGCCAATCTCCCCGTGTGCCACCCCCAAAACATTTGGGGGGCTGCCTCTTGTGCATGCTTCGTCGTGTCAACTCCTCGTATCTTCGCCGTTCCGCTTTTGCTGCTTCCATTTCCTCCTTAGGACAACGATATTCTCCAGCCTGCACCCAGGGTCCCTTGCCTTCCAGTATCTCCTCCCAGTATCTCCTCCCATGTCCACTCCTCCAGAAAACACTGCTTGGTCTTTTTGTGGTGGGATCTTCTGTAACGATCGTCTGAAGAAGTGAACCAAGATGCAGCGTGGGGTAGGTTAATCATATTCTTTAATGATAACCAGAAAAACAAGAAAGAGAGCACCAACAAAACATACAGCCTTGTAGGGCTCAACAGCAACAATACAAGGACAAGATCCCACAACATAGGTGGGAAAAAAGGCTACCTAAGTATGATTCCCAATCAGAGACAACGATAGACAGCTGCCTCTGATTGGGAACCACACTTGGCCAAACACAAAGAAATACAACACATAGAATGCCCACCCAAATCACACCCTGACCAAACCAAATAGAGACATAAAAAGGCTCTCTAAGGTCAGTGCGTGACAATATCATAGTAAACTATGACGCCTGTTCACTAACATTTTCAGAGAAACCTGTTGATGAGAAATGTATGTTCAGCCTGTCTCGGGGCAGAGAGTGGTGCAAGAGCACTAGGAAGTGTGGGACAAGTGGTGCTACTACTCTACTGCACCAGCTAATATACTGTATGCCATTTAGTTGATGCTTTTGTCCAACAACTTACAGTCAAATGCATACATTTTTTACATATGGACGACCCCCAGTGGGAATCGAACCCATAACTCTTAGCATTAGAAAAACCATTCTCTACCAACTGTCTTCTCGGCTGCCATGATTTCATCACCCTTCCATTCTCTTATCATCATCTCTTCCATTCAGTCTTTCCTTTGGTCTTGACAGAGAAAGTTAATGAAAAAAGCCCCTCAGGTACTGACAGCTGTGTCTATCATTACCTCCCATTGGCTAAGGTTTGGTAGAGATGAGCAATGGCTTCAGTACAATCAACATGCTGTTTGGTAACTGTGGCATAACAGACATATTTTGACTATGAACCACCCCGTTGTCCTCTTTACACTGAGTATTTGACTATGAACCACCCCGTTGTCCTCTTTACACTGAGTATTTGACTATGAACCACCCCGTTGTCCTCTTTACACTGAGTATTTGACTATGAACCACCCCGTTGTCCTCTTTACACTGAGTATTTGACTATGAACCACCCCGTTGTCCTCTTTACACTGAGTATTTGACTATGAACCACCCCGTTGTCCTCTTTACACTGAGTATTTGACTATGAATCACCCCGTTGTCCTCTTTACACTGAGTATTTGACTATGAATCACCCCGTTGTCCTCTTTACACTGAGTATTTGACTATGAACCACCCCGGTGTCCTCTTTACACTGAGTATTTGACTATGAATCACCCCGTTGTCCTCTTTACACTGAGTATTTGACTATGAATCACCCCGTTGTCCTCTTTACACTGAGTATTTGACTATGAACCACCCCGTTGTCCTCTTTACACTGAGTATTTGACTATGAATCACCCTGTTGTCCTCTTTACACTGAGTATTTGACTATGAACCACCCTGTTATCCTCTTTACACTGAGTATTTGACTATGAACCACCCTGTTGTCCTCTTTACACTGAGTATTTGACTATGAACCACCCCGTTGTCCTCTTTACACTGAGTATTTGACTATGAATCACCCCGTTGCCTTCTTTACACTGAGTATTTGACTATGAACCACCCTGTTGTCCTCTTTACACTGAGTATTTGACTGTGAATCACCCCGTTGTCCTCTTTACACTGAGTATTTGACTATGAACCACCCTGTTGTCCTCTTTACACTGAGTATTTGACTATGAACCACCAGCTACACTAGGGGATACCTAGTCAGTTGCACAACTGAATACAGTGCCTTGCGAAAGTATTCGGCCCCCTTGAACTTTGCGACCTTTTGCCACATTTCAGGCTTCAAACATAAAGATATAAAACTGTATTTTTTTGTGAAGAAACAACAACAAGTGGGACACAATCATGAAGTGGAATAACATTTATTGGATATTTCAAACTTTTTTAACAAATCAAAAACTGAAAAATTGGGCGTGCAAAATTATTCAGCCCCCTTAAGTTAATACTTTGTAGCGCCACCTTTTGCTGCGATTACAGCTGTAAGTCGCTTGGGGTATGTCTCTATCAGTTTTGCACATCCAGAGACTGAAATGTTTTCCCATTCCTCCTTGCAAAACAGCTCGAGCTCAGTGAGGTTGGATGGAGAGCATTTGTGAACAGCAGTTTTCAGTTCTTTCCACAGATTCTCGATTGGATTCAGGTCTGGACTTTGACTTGGCCATTCTAACACCTGGATATGTTTATTTTTGAACCATTCCATTGTAGATTTTGCTTTATGTTTTGGATCAGTTGTCTTGTTGGAAGACAAATCTCTGTCCCAGTCTCAGGTCTTTTGCAGACTCCATCAGGTTTTCTTCCAGAATGGTCCTGTATTTGGCTCCATCCATCTTCCCATCAATTTTAACCATCTTCCCTGTCCCTGCTGAAGAAAAGCAGGCCCAAACCATGATGCTGCCACCACCATGTTTGACAGTGGGGATGGTGTGTTCAGGGTGATGAGCTGTGTTGCTTTTACGCCAAACATAACGTTTTGCATTGTTGCCAAAAAGTTCAATTTTGGTTTCATCTGACCAGAGCACCTTCTTCCACATGTTTGGTGTGTCTCCCAGGTGGCTTGTGGCAAACTTTAA
Source organism: Oncorhynchus tshawytscha (assembly GCF_018296145.1). NCBI lineage: Eukaryota > Metazoa > Chordata > Actinopteri > Salmoniformes > Salmonidae > Oncorhynchus > Oncorhynchus tshawytscha. The sequence continues at coordinate 59,157,148 of NC_056441.1, forward strand.
ACGACACTTTTTATGGATATCTTTAAGAAATGGCTTTCTTCTTGCCACTCTTCCATAAAGGCCAGATTTGTGCAATATACGACTGATTGTTGTCCTATGGACAGAGTCTGCCACCTCAGCTGTAGATCTCTGCAGTTCATCCAGAGTGATCATGGGCCTCTTGGCTGCATCTCTGATCAGTCTTCTCCTTGTATGAGCTGAAAGTTTAGAGGGACGGCCAGGTCTTGGTAGATTTGCAGTGGTCTGATACTCCTTCCATTTCAATATTATTGCTTGCACAGTGCTCCTTGGGATGTTTAAAGCTTGGGAAATCTTTTTGTATCCAAATCCGGCTTTAAACTTCTTCACAACAGTATCTCGGACCTGCCTGGTGTGTTCCTTGTTCTTCATGATGCTCTCTGCGCTTTTAACGGACCTCTGAGACTATCACAGTGCAGGTGCATTTATACGGAGACTTGATTACACACAGGTGGATTGTATTTATCATCATTAGTCATTTAGGTCAACATTGGATCATTCAGAGAACCTCACTGAACTTCTGGAGAGAGTTTGCTGCACTGAAAGTAAAGGGGCTGAATAATTTTGCACGCCCAATTTTTCAGTTTTTGATTTGTTAAAAAAGTTTGAAATATCCAATAAATGTCGTTCCACTTCATGATTGTGTCCCACTTGTTGTTGATTCTTCACAAAAAAATACAGTTTTATATCTTTATGTTTGAAGCCTAAAATGTGGCAAAAGGTCGCAAAGTTCAAGGGGGCCGAATACTTTCGCAAGGCACTGTACGTTCAGCTGAAATGTAACACAACCCCCCTAAATCAGAGGTGCAGGGGATGCCTTAATCCACATCCACAGAGAGCAGATGTTCTGTCGGGTTAATTGTCTTGCTCAAGGGCAGAGCGGCAGATTTTTCCACCACCTTTTTTATTTATTTATTTATCCGTTATTTTACCAGGTAAGTTGACTGAGAACACATTCTCATTTGCAGCAACGACCTGGGGAATAGTTACAGGGGAGAGGAGGGGGATGAATGAGCCAATTGTTAACTGGGGATTATTAGGTAACCGTGATGGTTTGAGAGCCAGATTGGGAATTTAGCCAGGACACCGGGGTTAACACCCCTACTCTTACGATAACACCCCTACCTTGCTGGCTCGGGGATTCAAACCAGTGACTTTTCGGTTACTGTCCCAAAACTCTTAACTGCTAGGCTACCTGCCTGGTCAGTAGATTTGTCAGTAGATATGATGGATGATGGTGGCCTGATGAATTGCCAAGAGGATATATGATCAATCTTTCAATAATTTCATAGATAAAAAAAAACATTGAGGCAGAGACACGTTAGGCTGGTTTTGATCAAATGACAGCAGTGATTTTGAGTAAATTAAAAGATTTAGACTGAATGTTTTCAGATGTGACAGTGGACATGATCAAATCACACATTATTGTCTATCTCATAAGCTTAATTACAGTTGTAAAAGTCATCATTGGCATCATTTTAGATGTAATAATATACTCGGGTAGCCTCACATAGGCCATGGGCCAAGCAAGCAAGCAGCTCACAATTAAACTTGGGATGAGTAGAAACCTCATGGGGCCCAACTCTTCCCAGAGAACTCCAATAAAGATTTCTCATTAAACATCACCCTAGATGCCGAGCCAGAGGAAGGAGAATGGAGGCCAGAGGCCTGGGGAGGCATGAGCCCAGACCTTGGCCCATTGGGCTCTGGTCAAAAGTAGTGCACTACTACTGTCTTTGCCCTCTGTAGGCCCAGGATCCATCAAGCAGTATGAAGCCATGTTCTCTGAAAGAGCTGTGAACTTGTCAACTCCCTTCGGCTCCCTGTCACATTTAGTTGTTTGTTACTTTTTAGTCCCGGGGTGAGGGACATTGAAACGCTCCAATGACTATTGACCTCCAGTCATTGGGACTAGGGCTTGTATGATGGTTGGAAATAGATGCATCAATCTAATGCCACTCCTCTGGGTGTTGCCACATCTCTCCTGGGGAGAGGACAAAGGCTAGGGCATGATGGGTAGACAGATGCATGATGGGAGCAGGGCAGCCTATCGTCACCATGGTGATCCTAACAATCACCATGGTGATTAGAGCTTAGATGGGCAGATACTGAGGTATCCCGTCTAGGGAGTCCTGAATCTCTGTACAAGTGGCTGATATTCAAATTGCAACCTCAAGGGGGTTTGTTCAATGTTTTGAAACGTGTTTTCTGGTGCTTGTCAGAAAATTGTTGTGTGATTATGATATTGAAGGGTATAAAGAGGCTCATAGGTGGGAAGAAGGTGGAGTGGATTATATTTATTTCAGTATGAGCTGCACGGCAAGTGTCCAATCTGACACAGTCGCTGTCACTGTCTGGAGGACCATTTAATGAGAGGGTGAGCGGGAGCGAGGCTAGAGAACGGACAGTGTTAGTTCCTTGTCCAGTTAAATGTGCCTTGTAAAGAGATGCCAAATGAAGAAATATGTCATATATACTGTTGAAGTGATCAAATGATTCTCCCTGGCCATCTGTCACTGCCAGGGGAATAGTTGAATAGCCTTGGCAGAACTGAATGGGGAATCATAAGAAACTGACTGAAGACTATGAATCCAACAGTCAAAAGTGACTCAGAATGACATGGAAAAAAGGGATATTTGCGGTGATTTCACTGTTCAAAAGTTCAAACTGACTCAAAATGGTATGAAGAAATAGTTGTGAATGTTTTAAGATGTTTCAAGTTAGCCGTCTTTGGGCAAAGTACATTCTATGTGTCAACTCAAGCCTTGTGTTTGGTCTAGCTAGCAGATTCACGTCAGTGGTTACTTAAGGTTATCTCAGTGACATCAGGGCTGTGTTATGAATACGGGGTAAAAGGACTCAGTCGTCTGTTGACATAAAGCTAACGGCATGCCTGCACAGAGGGAACATAAACACAGAACATTGTGCTTTATTGGAGGTCAATATTGGTCCATTTTAGTTATTGACTCAAATGTGTTTTTTCATAAAGGTGATACTGTACTAAGGGTAGCCTGTAGGCCTACTTGCTAACTGAAGGTGGACATATTTGACGCACACAATACAGCGATAGGTAGTTTTCAACAGTCGTTTGGTGTAGATTGTGTCCATTGTTCTTGGTTGCGGTTCACGTTGTGTAAGAGTTATCTGGGCTTTGTGCGAGACGAAACAATCTTCGGCGGCACCTGGGTCACTTATCTGTGTGGATTCTCATTTTCAGAGAGCTCAGTCTTTTTGATTGACTGACACTGGAGAGATCCTGTGGCAATGCACTTCCTCTGAACCCTGTATCAATCCACCAATCTCTCTTCTGTTATTATCTGCTCTTTCCCTTTCACTGTACTACTGTAGCTTGTCATATAACATCCTCATACCAGTGATTCTGCACTGTAATAACCAGTCCAAGTGTTCAAAATGTGCTTTTCTGCAAGACAATGAGTCTTTGGGGTCTAAAATGTTATACTATTGGATGTTTCTGATCAATATTATAAAGTTCAAATCTCAGTTGTAGCTTACAGTATATACCAGGCGTGTCCGTCTGTCTGTTCCAGACAGAGGCGTGTGAGATGGATGTGTCTGGGTACGGGCTACTACTACTCTCTCCCTCTCTCTCTCTCTCTCTCTCTCTCTCTTGGTGATACTCACAGGTTGGCTCTTTATGGGGAGGCTGGGGCTCAGACAGTGGAGATTTATAGAGATGATAAAACCAGTGGAGGAGAGCAATAATGCCACAGCACAGACGGATGCTCCTCCAAGCCCTGTCTACTCACATCTCACAGGACATAATCTACCGCGGACAGACGGACGGAAAGACTTTTCTGTGCCAATAAAGGTGTTTGTGAGAATCGGATGCTTGTCTGAGTGTAAAGATACTGGTGGTTTTCCAACAATGGAATAAGATAGCAGCTAGATAATGTGATATTTTTCTTTCTTTTTGCATCGTGCCTTTGAAATGTTGCCTCTCCTGGCAGCTCACTCTCTTGCTCTCACTTCTCTGACAATAATATGAAGAAAATAACAAATTATACAGGAGTGGTGTGTAGCTGGCAGACAAAGTGAGGAGGGGGAAATGAGAGAGAGAGAGAGAGAGAGAGAGAGAGGTGGATAATGGACACACGGGGAACAGATTTACAGAGCTTTGTTTCATGTTGAGGACTGGCAGGCCAAGCATAATATAACATACTGTATGTCCACAGCAGCCAATGTCTTTGACGTTCATATGCCTCTTCCTGCCTGCCACTATAATTTCAGTTTGAATCCCAAGTAGAATGGGTCGAGCTTTGAGTTAAATCCAAGTCGTCCATTCTAAGAGCAAGTCGAGTCGAGTCACACGTTTTTATCAAGTGAAGTCTCAAGTGAAGTAAGAAAAAAAAAATATGTGCAATGACTACAAATATTTGTCTATTTATTAAGGCTACCATACAGCCCTTTTCATTATTTGGTTTACAACACATTTCAATAATTAATTTTAACAACAAATTCCAAATGCTTCATAAGTAAATGATACATTTCAAGCAATTTTGACATACCAAAAGACCAGTAATTGTTGCTTGATGACCCATTGCTGGTGAACTTGCCAAGTAAACAGTTCATATTATTGATCCCCAAACAATTTATAGAGCTGCATATTTATTTATGGCAATCCTCTCTCCCTACAATTTGGCGTTTGCGCTGCACCCGATCCAATCAGCAATCTTCGCTAGCTCACCCAACCTGTGTTGATTGACAGTTTGCTGGTCCAATCAGAGGGCCGAGTGTGCGTTTCACTCGTGAATCTGTTGCAAAAAAACTATTTGCAAATGCGATGCTGCGGCTACAGTATCTGGCTGCGTGGAGAGTAATCCACAAATCATTTCAAGTCATCAGTATCAAGTCAAAGTCCCGAGTCTTCAAGTCTCAAGTTATTTTATTTTCTATCAAGTTGAGTCTCAAGTTATCAAATTTGTGATGAGTCAGACTCTAGTCCATGTCATGTAACTCGAGTCCACACCTCTGCTGTAATTTCTTCCTCTCCCTACTCCTGCCACTTAAGGTTGGGTCATCACATTTTTTTGTAACACTGTTGGATGTATTGTTACCACACATGGGCATTGTGGTTGTCATTGGTGTCCGAAAGAACTGTTTTGCTTATCACATTGGACCCCACTTGTACTGATAGAATTTCTTTGATGAGTTAGTGATCTGTCTCTGTCTCCCTCCTTTCCCGGTCCTCCTCTACTCCTTCACCTACCTTTCTATTTCTTCCTCTAACCAGTAGCTGGAGCTGAGGGCAGAGAGAGCGTGCCCTTTTGTTAGTGGACTGAGAGTAAGGTCAGTGTGGTTGACTCCCCTCCCCACTCCCAGATAAACTCAATGAATAGTGCCAACCTGGGGACTGCTGGCTAGGCAGATTATCCAATGAGTCTCTCACAGTAAAGGACTACACCAGGTATGGTTTGGCCTTTTTCAGCATAGCTTTACACCTATTAACACAACTGAAAATAAGAGCAACTGAACTGCCATGAATTTGATTTAGATGCATTGAATATTATAGTCAATAGGCACTTTCTTTATAGGAAATGTATGCTCTTTGCGCAGATGTCTTCCCCCAATATACATTTCATTTGATAAATTTAACCACATTTCAGACATGTAGACAATGAGAAAAAAGCCTTTGCAATGTTTTTGTGTATCCAATCATATTTTCCAAAATGTGTGCGCAATGTTGGAGCAACATGTTTTTGGGCGTAGCTCTTTGTCAGAGCGTGTCACCCTGTAAAGAGATCTGTATGAAAGGGCATAGTTTGTTTTCACAGTAACTGAAACTGAGGAGGAGAGTCGGCCAAGGGCACACTGTGAGCTGTGTTCGGTCACTCTCCCTTTCCCTCATCTTTCTTTGCTTTCAGTTCCTTTCTGGACCATTCATATGCTAATAGAGGTCAAGAGATGAGGTGGTTCTCACGTTCAACTTGAAACTTGGGTCCTTTGTGTGGCTGTGGCTCAAGCTGCCTGGACAGAAGCCAGAAGTGAAATGAAAGTCTGTTGAAATTCTCCAATGGGATTGGCTTTGGGCTGGGGCATGGGCTGGCTTTACAAGCTGGGGCTGACCACCTGGGGAAGGAGCAGGTCTGGTCTGGGCTGGCTTTTGGCTTTTCTAGATTTGCCTGAGTTTGGGCTTGGGCTGCTGATTTGGGCTGATTTTGAGGTTTGGGTTGAGTTGGGGTTTGACATTGGGCTGAAACTATGCAGAGGCTGGGGTCTAGGGCTTGGGGTTGGGGTAGGAGTCTGGAGCTGGGCTTTAAGCTCTAGAGCTGCCAAGGGTGAACCTATTAGGGATATGTTGGACCTTTAGACAAAGGTCCATTGACTTTGTAATTATTATTTAGCAAAATGAAAAGTTAGCTAAACAGCAGATTGGGGATGATCAGTTGTTCTGTGGATGCTTGTGGATCCATAGAATTTAAGGGGACTCTAAGAAGTCACCATATACAGTAACAAAATAGATATTTTGAGCTCCTGAATTTTTATTTAGCAATGTACTTAGGCCACTAAACAGCTTCTGCATGAAGTTAGGAGTTTGTAAACATTTCAGTTCTGATCGGTTGTCATTAACTTAGCTTTTTATTTATTTATTTATTTTATTTTACCCCATTTTTCTCCTCAATTTCGTGGTATCCAATTGTTAGTAGTTACTATCTTGTCTCATCGCTACAACTCCCATATGGGCTCGGGAGAGACGAAGGTTGAAAGCCATGCGTCCTCCGAAACACAACCCAACCAAGCCAAGCCGCACTGCTTCTTAACACAGTGCGCATCCAACCCAGAAGCCAGCCGCACCAATGTGTCGGAGGAAACCCCGTGCACCTGGCAACCTGGTCAGCGTGCACTGCGCCCGGCCCACCACAGGAGTTGCTAGATGAGACAAGGATATCCCTACCGGCCAAACCCTCCCTAACCCAGATGACACTAGGCCAATTGTGCATCGCCCCATGGACCTCCTGGTCGTGGCGCGGCTGCGACAGAGCCTGGGCTCGAACCCAGAGTCTCTGACGGCACAGCCAGCACTGCCTTAGACCACTGCGCCACCCGGGAGGCCCAAGTTAGCTTTTTTAGATGTATTTTTTATTTAACTAGGCAAGTCCGTTAAGAACAAATTCTTATTTACAATGATGGCCTACACCAGCCAAACCCAGATGACGCTGGGCCTATTATGCGCCATCCTACGGGACTCCCAATCACAGCCAGATGTGATGCAGCCTGGATTTGAACTAGGTACTGCAGTCATGTCTCTTGCACTGAGATACGGGAAGTCGGGAATTTTGTAAACATGATTAACCACTTTGCCAAGCCTCACAATTGTGGGTCATTTTCAGAAACTGCGTCATAATTTCATGGCCTATATGCAAGAGACATTTATAATTATTTTCCGCCCATGGCTGAAACAGGCAAATTACATGTGGTATTTCAGTGTATGTAGTTGGAAAGGCAATCAGCTGAAGGTTGGGGCATATATATATGGTGGTTTTGGAAAAGTACTTGTTTAGGTAATACTTACATTTTAGGAGAACAGCAAGAGTTCTATGAATAGTGTCCATTCTCTGTGTTACCTTGAGTAATCAGAGATTTCCTCAGTAGGGAAACATTAACTCCATTAATTACTGCCCATGCCTCTGGGTCTGCTGAAACAGGAACTGATTACGGCATTTTCACTGCGGCTACGCTAGTGGTGTCTATCAATAATATAGTGATATACAGTAGCACCCGTGTTTGTGTAAGTCAGGAGTTGAGAAGTTAAATGACTGAATGGTATCATAAAAGTTGAATTGGAAGGAAAACAAGGCTGCCCAGCCAAAAGATGTCGAATGTTTATTTTCTTTTTCGCCATCACCTCCTTCGCTAAAACAAAATCTAGGCAGCTCCACAAAACAATAGTCATCATCTTAGCGGAAAAGGTTTGAATGCTAATCTGAAGTTGGCAGAGTAAAACTAGTGCGACTTCTTGACAATGTTTTTGACGTAATTTATTGTTGATGTTCTATTTTAAGGGATATACAGATATTCGAGGTCATCTATTTTTTCCACTCCACCCATACTGGTTGGTTTTATAAAGCTATTGCTGTGAATTGATTGCACTATTTTTAGTTGAACTAATATTGATGAAAGCCTTTAAGATACCAATTGCAGGCTTATCACTGACAAATGCTTGCCGCAGACTTATCATAGTGACAAAGCTTAAAGGGTCTTTGTCTCTTCTGTAGAATAGCCTATTCCTAACTGTCTGTTGTCATTTACACAACACCTCTTTGTATTTCTGATTACAGTACCAGTCACAAGTTTGGGCACACTTAATCATTCAAGCGTCTTTCTTTATTTTGACTATTTTCTACATTGTAGAATAATAGTGAAGTCATCAATATATTTCATATTTGACATTCTTCGAAGTAGCCACCCTTTGCCTTGATGACAGCTTTGCACACGCTTGGCATTCTCTCAACCAGCTTCACCTGGAATGCTTTTCCAACAGTTTTGAAGGAGTTCCCACATATGCTGAGCTCTTGTTGGCTGCTTTTCCTTTCCTCTGCGGTCCAACTCATCCCAAACCATCTCAGTAGGTTTGAGGTCGGGTGATTGTGAAGGCCAGGTCATCTGATGCAGCACTCCATCACTGTCCTTCTTGGTCAAGTAGCCCTTACACAGCCTGGAGGTGTGTTGGGTCATTGTCCTGTTGAAAAACAAATGATAGTCCCACTATGCGCAAACCAGATGTGATGGTGAATCGCTGCAGAATACTGTGGTAGCCATGCTGGTTAAGTGTGCCTTGAATTCTAAATAAATCACAGACAGTGTCACCAGCAAAGCACCACCACACTATCACACCTCCTCCTCCACGCCTCACAGTGGGAACCACACATCCGTTCACCTACTCTGTGTCTTACAAAGACATGGTGGTTGGAACCAAAAATCTCAAATTTGGACTCATCAGACCAAAGGACATATTTCCGGTCTAGTGTCCATTGCTCGTGTTTCTTGGCCCAAGCAAGTCTCTTCTTCTCATTGGTGTCCTTAAGTAGTGGTTTCTTTGCAGCAATTCAATCATGAAGGCCTGATTCACGGTCTCTTCTGAACAGTTGATGTTGAGATGCATCTGTTGCTTGAACTCAGTGAAGCATTTATTTGGGCTGCAATTTCTGAGGCTGGTAACTCTAATGAACTTATCCTTTGCAGCAAAGGTAACTCTGGGCCTTCCTTTCCTGTGGTGGTCCCCATGAGAGACAGTTTCATCATAGCGCTTGATGGTTTCTGCAACTGTGCTTGAAGAAACTTTCAAAAGTTCTTGACATTTTCCAAATTGACAGACCTCCATGTCTTAAAGTAATGATGGACTGTCATTTTTCTTCGCTTATTTGAGCTGTTCTTGCCATAATATGGACTTGGTCTTTTACCAAATATGGCTATCTTCTATATACCAACCCTTCCTTGTCAGAACCCAACTGATTGGCTCATACACATTGAGAAGGAAAGGAATTCCACAAATTAACTTTTAACAAGGCACACCTGTTCATTGAAATGCATTCCACGTGACTACCTCATGAAGCTGGTTGAGAGAATGCCAAGAGTGTGCAAAGCTGTCAACAAGGTAAAGGGTGGCTACTTTGAAGAATCTCAAATGTAAAATAGATTTTGATTTGTTTAACACTTTTTTGGTTACTACATGATTCCATTTGTGTTATTTCATAGTTTTGATGTCTTCACTATTATTCTATAATGTAGAAAATAGTAAAAAAATAAATAAAGAAGAAACCTGGAATGAGTAGGTGTGTCCAATCTTTTGACTAGTACTGTATATGTATGCCCATGGAAAATCCATAGAGCCTTTGCAAAATATTCCATAATTGGTCAACTATATTAGGTTGAGGAAGTGCCTAAATAATGTACAGTAAAAAAGCTTTTTCACAGTAGAATTCAGTCTTTTGTGTGAGCAGTGGTGGAAAAAGTACAGAATTGTCATACTTGACTAAAAGTATTTGGTTTTAATTTAAGTATCAAAAGTCAATGTTAATTGCTAAAATATACTTAAGTATCAAAAGTAAAAGTGTAAGTCATTTCACATTCCTTATATTAAGCAAAATTGACGGCACAATTCTTTTGTTATTTCATTTCATGGATAGCTAGGGGCACACTCCAATACTCAGACATCATTTACAAACGAAGCATTTGTGTTTTTTGAGCATTTGAGTCTGCCAGATCAGAGGCAGTAGGGATGACCAGGGATGTTCTCTTGATAAGTGGTGAATTTGAAATTTTTTCTGTCCTGCTAAGCATTCGAAATGTAACGAGTACTATTGGGTGTCAGCGAAAATGTAGTGAAGTAAAAGTAAATGTTGTCAAAATTATACTGTAAATAGTAAAGTAAAGTACAGATACCCTAAAAAAATGACTTATGTCTTACTTTAAAGTATTTTTACTTACAGTAAGTACTTTACACCACTGTGTGAGCAGTGTGCTACGTACGATTCTGGAATGTTTACACTCGCCCAACCCAAAGTCCAGTGGGAATGGAAAGAAAAGTCAACTAGCGGTATTCTTAAAAATAAATAACAAACCTCCCTGTCCTGAGGGAGTCTGTTGGGGGGTTGAGCTGATCTCGACACCCACAACTCTCTGACAGCAGTTGGGCAGCGAGACTCGAGACAGACAGGGAAAGATTTATGTATATATTTTTTTCTGAAATCCTAGCGACAAGCCAAACATCACAAATGCTGTTTGTTTTGTCATAGGGCGTGAGCGGCAAAGAACACCGAATCTACCTCGGAGGACGTTGTGGAATGACTGGTGTTCTCTCCTGTGTGGACTGTGGTTTGGTCTAACCCCCCTGAGGTGGGCCCCAACACAGCTGCCATCTGTAGACCAGCATCACACACAGCCACAAATACACTACTTCCTTTACTTTGTTTCATGTATTTGCACATTAATCAACAATTCTCTCCAGCAGTTTAATTTTCAACTGTAGTCACACACACCTCAGGGCATGAAGCCACAGCACTGTTCATAAAACACTACTTCTATCAGCTCACTAAATACTAAATACTGAAGAGTCCCTTCAGGACCAACTTACAGGTTGTTCATATAATATTCACCTCTTTTCATAAGACGATAACACCACACACAGATGAGGAAGGGCTAGGTTGATAAAATTAGGAAAGTTATCAAAGTAAATCAATATGATTTTATGTGTAATGGCTTATTTTTCCTGTGTAATTCGTTCAGATAATAGGTCCTTGCCACTCATAAGACCTATCATACCAGATCGTTTAGCGTCCATCTTGTGTGCTCCATATTCAACATGTTCAGCTGTCTCAATGTGCAGCAGCCATTCTGAAAGCATCAGTCCAAGTGAAGGAGAGGAACGGAGAGAGCTATTAATCTCCAGGACAATTTTTTTAATTTCACCAAAAATGACTGCTACTCACACGATCGCTTTCGTGACAGGTCATTATTTATGTCTGGAGCTCCAGCCGTACACCTCCCTCCTCCTCCTCCTCCTCCTCCTCCTCCTCTGTTTCCTCCCCAGCCATCTCTCTCAGGGCCCTGGCTGCCAAATGAGTTTCAGCTAAGCCCCAGCTGCCCCAGTTAAGTGAGAGGAATGTGGGGCAGCGGTGGGTGCTACTACAGCACCAGCCGGGACTGAGGAGTTTGTGGGTCCTGGTCTCCTCTCCCTGCCTGTCACCGGGATAGAGGAGCCTGGAGGCCTGGAGGCCTGTGGGCATGGGCTGGTTCCCCCTCATGTTTTATCATATGTTTAGTGGGAAGGGAGAGATAATCAGTGACAGTCACCCTCCTCTCATTATATCTCTGAGTAGATACTGTATGAATATGTGCTTTCTAAAGCAACATCAACATTTAAGGCCATTGTGGCAAACCATAATGCAGGCACTAGGGATGGGGGTGTGAGCATGCGGGTCTGGGCAGAGGAGATCGTTGTTTGTGTGCATCTGTAAGTTGTTGCTCGTATGTATATGTTTGTATTTGGTGTAAACATAATAAAGCAACACCAACAGGTCTAGGGATGAGTCCCAAATGGCTCCCTATTCCCAGGGCTCTGCTCAAATATAGTGCCTCACCTTGTCCAGCGCCTCAGGGGCTCATATCAGGTTTCCTCCCCAATCCCAAAACTAGCTACTGGTGGTACTTTAACAGGGAACAGGTGTGATTTGTTTGTTGCCGATGGGGTTTTGAACATTAGAGACACAGGACACAGATTGTGAAGCAGAGGGCCGGTCAGTCGGTTCATTGCTGGTAGACTGCTGGTGACATTGTAACTCATCCTGGCTCCAGCTATTTGTCAGGTTGTTTGTAGCAAGAGAGGATGCATAGTAAGCAGAGTTATTTTTTACAGTGTTTATGATATGTCTGTCCGCCCGCCTGCCCGCCCGCCCGCCCGCCCATCTGTCTGTCTGTCTGTCTGTCTGTCTGTCTGTCTGTCTGTCTGTCTGTCTGTCTGTATGTCTGTCTGTGTCCGTCCGTCCGTCCGTCCGTCCGTCCGTCCGTCCGTCCGTCCGTCCGTCCGTCCGTCTGTCTGTCTGTCTGTCTGTGTCCGTCTGTCTGTTTGTCTGTCTGTGTCCGTCCGTCCGTCCGTCCGTCCGTCTGTCTGTCTGTCTGTCTGTCTGTCTGTCTGTCTGTCTGTCTGTCTGTCTGTCTGTCTGTCTGTCTGTCTGTCTGTCTGTCTGTCTGTCTGTCTGTCTGTCTGTCTGTCTGTGTCCGTCCGTCCGTCCGTCCGTCCGTCCGTCCGTCCGCCCGTCCGTCCGTCCGTCCGTCCGTCCGTCCGTCCGTCTGTCTGTCTGTCTGTCTGTCTGTGTCCGTCTGTCTGTTTGTCTGTCTGTGTCCGTCCGTCCGTCCGTCCGTCTGTCCGTCTGTCTGTCTGTCTGTCTGTCTGTCTGTGTCCATCCGTCCGTCCGTCTGTCTGTCTGTCTGTCTGTCTGGCTGGCTGGCTGGCTGGCTGTCTGTCTGTGTCTGTCTGTATACTTCACTCGACATGCCTCTATCTTCAAAAGAATGGTGTCCATCAAAAACATTGTCTATTTCCAGTATTGCTTAGATATTTTACTGTCGATGTCAATTGTCAGGCCTAGACAAGGGGTATCTGTGAATTGCAGTCATTATTCTTAAGATCTGGATGCCAACCTAGAATGTACTGTGGCATCTTTATGTTGCATACTGTATCTCAGTCACTTCACATGCAGCATTGAAATCACATAGAAGAGTCTACCTTACCTTTGGAAAGGTAGTGTATGTCATTGATGTAAGATGAAGTGCATCTAAGGATTACGTCTTTAAGTACACTTGTGAGGACCAGCGTCAAGATATATGATGAAAACTGAAGTGAATTGATTTTCTACTGGATTGCAAAGAAGCTCTGTGAGATTGCATGCCTACTCCAGAACCTACTAGACACATGCGTTTGTGAGTTCTGTATGGAATACAGGCTTTCATTTTTCAAATGTGAAAAGCTACTGCTGCTCTTTGATCAAAAGTACCTCATTCTTTCATCAAAACAGAGGCATTCTGTAGAACAGTGGTCTACTGTATGTCTCTGGGTGTAGCTTTAATGGCTCCCACACACTTAACTGGATTCTCTCCCCAAGCACGTCAGCCTGAGTTAGTCAGTGAATTAATAAGTGCAGAAATGCGAAGGATAGCCTGATCCCTCTCTCACTTTAATCAATCTGACTGCAGTGACACTAAGTGCATGATTGTGTGTGTGTGTTAGTAGATAAGAGATTGCATTTGTGTTTGTGTGTGTTAGTCTTATGCGAGGGAGAGAGTGTGTGTGTGTATGCGTGTATGTATGCGTGTGTGTATGCGTGTGTGTGTATGCATGTGCACACATGCGTGTGTGTGCATGCGCACGTATGCGTAGGTGAAGGGCCTATGGTGGGTGTGATTGATAGCCCTGCACACACAGTGCGTCTCACACAAACACACACACACACACACACACACACACACACCGGCGACCACAGTCCGCTTTGGCTGGCTGCAGATGTGCTGCTCTCCTCTGAAGCCTGGACTTGGACCCACCATTTTTATTACTCCTTCTCGCCACTGCAGGGAGAACGGCATGCTCTGAATGCAGAACGCCCGCACGGCTCCACGGCTGTACAGTTTCACACATGGTGCTGTGTGTCGATACCAGTCAAAAGACACTGTATTGATCAGCACATCTGGAAGGTGGTCAACACTCCATGAGCTCACTGCTCGTTTACCACCACACCGACGCCCATCTTTGTTTTCATGCTAATTATTGCAGTGCTTTTGTCTCCTTGGTGCAAAGACAATTGTCTGCCTGTGAGAGATACAGGGTTGTTGTAAAGAAATGAGGCTTGTTTAGTTGTGATGTATCACTTTAATTACACTTAGTTATAAAGTGCCTCCAGCTGATTTGATGTTTTCGAACTCAGCTAAGCTTTTATTTCCTGGCCCAAAATGATCCCATTCAAAAAGCTAGTATTTCATTCATTAAGGATGCACCAAGTCAATTTCCACCCATGCTATGTTTACGAAGAATGTTGTTGTTTTTTGTCGACTTGTGAGCGAACTCTGAATGAACTCTCCTATTGAAGGATTTGAACAGCCAAAAAGGAGATTCGTTCTCTTTTTTGGGGGGTATTTTTTCCTTCTGTCCTGTCTGGACTACTCATGTTTAGAGCAGTTGCTTTATGAGACTTCAACCACAGACCTGTGGTTTCGCTACAACATCATACTTTTTTTTGTGATCAAGTTTTGATACATTTTTTAGCTGACTAACAAAAAACAACAAACCAACAGACAATACACAAATAAATTTATTCCACCTCCACATCCCACCCACAGGACCGGTTTACTTCAGTACATATCTTAAAGTAATGATTTTTACTGCCAAATGCTGTCGTCCATATGTTAATATTCTCAGATTTTGCACCATGCAGTCGAGAAATTGACAGTTCATGTTGACATATGTCCATAAATATATACAGTACCAGTCAAAAGTTTGGACACACCTAATCATTCCAGGGTTTTATTTAACTATTTTCTACATTGTAGAATAATAGTGAAGACATCAAAACTATGAAGTAACACGTATGGAATCATGTAGTAACCAAAAAAGTGTTAAACAAATCTAAATATATTATATATTTGAGATTCTTCAAAGTAGCCACCTTTTGCCTTGATGACAGCTTTACACATGCTTGGTATTCTCTCAACCAGCTTCATGAGGTAGTCACCTGGAATGCATTTCAATTAACAGGTGTGCCTTGTTAAAAGTACATTTGTGGAATTTCTTTCCTTATTGCGTTTGAGTAGTTCAGTTGTGTTGTGACAAGGTAGGGTTACCTCTGCTGCAGAGGATAAGTTCATTCGAGTTACAATCCTCAGATATTGCATTTCAAATAAATGCTTCACAGAGTTCAAGTAACAGACACATCTCAACATCAACTGTTCAGAGGAGACTGTGTGATTCAGGCCTTCATGGTCAAATTGCTGCAAAGAAACCACTACTAAAGGACACCAATAATAAGAAGAGACATGCTTGGAACAAGGAACATGAGCAATGGACATTAGACAGGTGGAAATCTGTCCTTTGGTCTGATGAGTCCAAATTTGAGAGTTTTGGTTCCAACCCCCGTGTCTTTGTGAGAAGCAGAGTAGGTGAACGGATGATCTCTGCATGTGTGATTCCCCCCGTGAAGCATGGAGGAGGAGGTGTTATGGTGTTGGGGGGGGGGCTTTGCTGGTGACACTGTCGGTGATATATTTAGAAAGGCACACTTAACCAGCATGGCTACCACAGCATTCTTCAGTGATACGCCATCCCATCTGGTTTGCGCTTAGTGGGGCTACCATTTGTTTTCCAACAGGACAATGACCCAAATCACACCTCCAGGCTGCGTAAGAGCTATTTGACCAAGAAGGAGAGTGATGGAGTGCTGCATCAGATGACCTGGCCTCCACAATCACCCAACCTCAACCCAATTGAGATTGTTTGGGATGAGTTGGACTGCAGAGTGAAGAAAAAGTAGCCAACAAGTGCTCAGCATGTGAGGGAACTCCTTCAAGACTGTTGGAAAAGCATTCCTCATGAAGCTGGTTGAGAGAATGCCAAGAGTGTACAAAGCTGTCATCAAGGCAAAGGGTGGCTACTTTGAAGATCTAAACTTTAAAATATATTTTGATTTGTTTAACACTTTTTTTGGTTACTACATGATTCCATATGTGTTATTTCATGGTTTTGATGTCTTCACTATTATTCTACAACATACAAAATAGTAAAAATAAAGAAAAACCCTTGAATGAGTAGGTGTGTCCAAACTTTTGACTGGGACTGTACATTTGGTGTGGCAAAGTGTATGGGGCTTGCCATCGTAAGGCAACCATCTCTTGGCTGCTGTTAAGGCGGCAAGCCAAATCATTCTCTGCCTTTATGTTAAATTCAGTGATGAGTCATCATTAAGCAGTAGTACATTGGGTAGACATGGGATGGGTTTATACAAAATACCTAATAATGATGAATCCACAGATTGCCAAAAGGTGAGAACCTCTGGGCACTTCCAGACTATGAATAAATGTGCCAGGAGTACCCTAGGGATGTAGCATACAGACAGGGGTGAATTTATGTTCATCTGGAAAAGTTTTTTTTTTGAGTCGCATAACTCATAGTGAGTAATTTGGTGATTCGAGTTTGTTGATGAGAATGTGACAGGAACATCATACATGACATATATGAAAAGTATATGATATTTTAGTAATAGCATGTCTTGTGCTGTGTTCAGTTGTCTTCAACTGAAAGCTATGCTAATAAAAAAAGGTTCCGTTTTCTCAGAATGTTGCTGTAATGTCCTCATCCTCATGAATGATCATTATCTAATAATTAATTAAATTGGGATTAACATATTTTAGAAGGGGGGCGGAAAGTTTCCGTCACCTTCCCTGGTGATTAAAGATTGTCTGAGAAAAGAACCATGGAGAAGTTTATTACTGGTAACATATTATTTACTCACTGTATAATGCTTCATTAGGCCTACTTGTTGTAAACATGCATGAGCCTTTATAATGTCTTATGATAAATCTTCTAAAAAGTTATACCCCTCTATGTCACTTGACTCAAAATGGCTGCTATTTATTCAGGATCATTGTGAGATGATAATAACATATCTTAAGAAGGTCATACATGCTTGTGACACGTATTACATTGCATTTGAACCGCATCATAATGCATTATGCCAGCGTTAAGTAACTAAGTTTGGTAACACCTCCTATAACTCATTTATATGAGTCGATGTCCCCATCAACAGACTCTTTCCCTAGGTTTTTGATCAAACGGATGGCAATGGCTCCACAGTGCACTGTGCTAGGGCCCATAGCTGCTATGAATCAGACAGAGACACATCTCAATTTTCCTCTGAGACAGCTGCAGTGGGGAATATAAATAATACATGCAGTACAAGTGGAGACTTAAGAAGTGTCGAGCAGCCTTATTCTTCTGGGCATGTGCACCAGACACCCAATTTCTTCCTGGCCTGGCCTGGCCTCGCCTTGACTCTCCCTCCTCCCTCCCTCACTCTTTCCATCTCTCCCCTTCTTTCTCTCTTTCTATCTCATTCTCTTATTTTCTGTCTGCCTGTCTCTGTCTCTCTCTCTCTCTCTCTCGCTCTCCCTTTATCTCTGTCTCCCTGTCTCTTCCCTTTCTCCCTCTCGTCATCTCTTCCTTCCTCTTTCTCTCTGTCTTCGGAGACAGACTGACCCCATCATCACACACATCATATTTGTACACAAACTGCATGCATAAGATATGGCCACACTGTCAGACTGTACCCTGTAGTAACATTCTTCAAATGGAATATTTCGATTACATGCATTTCACTGATATATACAATACCAGTCAAAAGTTTGGACACATCTACCCATTCCAGGGTTTTTCTTTATTTTTTATTTTTTTTAAATATTTTTTTATTATTTTTTTTATTTATTTATTTATTTTCATTATTTTTGCTATTTTCTACATTGTAGAATAATAGTGAAGACATCAAAACTATGAAGTAACACGTATGGAATCATGTAGTAACCAGAAAAGTGGTAAACAAATCCAAATATATTTTGCATTTGAGATTCTTCAAAGTAGCCACACTTTACCTTGTTGACAGCTTTGCACAATCTTGGCATTCTATCAACCAGCTTCATGAGGTAGTCACCTGGAATGCATTTCAATTAACAGGTGAGCCTTGTTAAAAGTTAATTTGTCGAATTTCTTTCCTTCTTAATGTGTTTGAGCCAATCAGTTGTGTTGTGACAAGGTAGGGGTGGTATATAGAATATAGCCATATTTGGTAAAAGACCAAGTCCATATTATGGCAAGAACAGCTCAAATAATCAAAGAGAAATGACAGTCCATCATTACTTTAAGACATGAAGGTCTGTCAATCTGGAAAATGTCAAGAACTTTGAAAGTTTCTTCAAGCGCAGTTGCAGAAACCATCAAGCGCTATGATGAAACTGGCTCTCATGAGGATGCCACAGGAAAGGAAGACCCAGAGTTACCTTTGCTGCAGAGGATAGTTCATCCTGCAGAGGATAGTTCATCCGAGTTACCAGTCTAAGAAATTGCAGCCCAAATAAATGCTTCACAGAGTTCAAGTAACAGACACATCTCAACATCAACTGCTCAAAGGAGACTGCGTGAATCAGGCCTGCATGGTCGAATTGCTGCAAAGAAACCACTACTTAAGGACACTAATAAGAAGAAGAGACATACTTGGGCCAAGAAACACAAGCAATGGATATTAGACAGCTGGAGATCTGTCCTTTGGTCTGATGAGTCCAAATGTGAGATTTTTGGTTCCTAAAATGCAGAGTAGGTGAACGGATGATCTCCGCATGTGTAGTTCCCACCTTGAAGCAGGGAGGAGGTGTGATGGTGTGGGGGTGCTTTGCTGGTGACACTGTCTTTGTGATTTATTTAGAATTCAAGGCACACTTAACCAGCATAGCTACCACAGTATTCTGCAGCGATTCACCATCACATCTGGTTTGCGCATAGTGGGACTATCATTTGTTTTTCAACAGGACAATGACCCAACACACCTCCAGGCTGTGTAAGGGCTATTTGACCAAGAAGGAGAGTGATGGAGTGCTGCATCAGATGACCTGGCCTCCACAATCACCCGACCTCAACCCAATTGAGCTGTTTCGGGATGAGTTGGACTGCAGAGTGAAGGAAAAGCAGCCATCAAGTGCTCAGCATATGTGGGAACTCCTTCAAGACTGTTGGAAAAGCATTCCAGGTGAAGCTGGTTGAGAGAATGCTAAGAGTGTGTAAAGCTGTCATCAAGGCAAAGGGTGGCTACTTCGAAGAATCTAAACTTTAAAATATATTTTGATTTGTTTAACACTTTGGTGACTACATGATTCCATATGAGTTATTTCATAGTTTGATGTCTTCACTTTTATTCTACAACATAGAAAATATTTTCAAAAATTAGGTGTGTCTAAATTTTGACTGGTACTGTATTTAACATATAAGATATACTATTTATAAGCTATTTATGTTTAATTCAATTATAGGTTGAACATGATGATCAGGTAGGTAGTTTTCAATTGGCTACTGTATATTTGTATGTATTATAGTTTTCTAATCAAATCCTACATCCCAGTCTTTGAGAGACAGTAAATGCCAAGACTCCATAGTCTCTCCTCCATTGCCACATACAGTATTTGCCTTATTAAGTTCACTAGAAAAGTTCCTCCTCTGCCTGCTTTGTTGCACGTTTCCTCCTGGCTTCCTCTCTCTGCTGAACCGTTAAAAACAAGCTTTTTTCGTGCCTGGGTCTGTCTGTATGAAACTACAGATGTAGGATCTTAATTTGAGCCAGTTTGCTACGTCAGGAAAATACTCCTGCAGCTACAGGCAATGGAAATTATTATGGGAATTATAATTAATGGACATTTTTGTAGGGGTTGATTAATTTTTTGTAAGGGAAAATCAAGTCTGAAATGACAAAATACACTACATGTCTTACATTTCCTGCTATGCAGGAAAGTTATCCTGCAATAAGGTGATCAAGTTAAGATCCTACACCTGTATGCACAGCCCCTGTAGCTGCAATATATTGTGGAGTGGGCAGAACTGTCTGTTTCTTACTAAGGGAATTGTTACTGCCCATAGTGCACAGCCAAGCTGCGATTGTTTAAGAAAAAGAGAAGTGGGTCTGTTCTGTCGGGTAGCGTAGCGGAGGTGCTATTGGGTGCACCCTACCTTTGTTCTCCTGTGTTTCCCATGTCCTATAGGCTCCTGTTGAATGATTGGTGTGAGAGGTTTAATGAGCTGCTGAAGACAGGTCTTCACATCTGACCCAGTGCCTTATTAAAACACACTGGATGTATGCGCAAGCAAACGCACCCACGCTCATGTGCGTACACACACTCAGACACGCAATCACCCTCCCTCCACACACACACGCGCACGCACGCACACACGCACGCATGCACGCACACACACACTCAGACACGCAATCATCCCCCCTCCACACACACACGCACGCACACACGCACGCACGCACGCACACACACACACACACACTCATTGGCACTACTTATACTTACTGTTATACTTGTGAGTGAAAAGAGAGGGAGGGGGACAAGAAAGTCCTTATGCCGCAACTGTGTAGAGAAGCAGGAAGGATTCAGGGCAAACAACAGAAAAACATCAACAGCTGAGCTGACTATCTCACATTCCTTTCCTTTTCTGTGTAATCTCCAACTAGGACTGGACAATGACCGCATGCAGGGGAAAAACCACTTCCCATATTCTGAAAAGTGCGCAAGGCTGCATATGAAAATACAAAACAGTACTCATCGTATTACAGTTGCAGTACTCTGTCCCAAACTTTGTGATGGATTACTATGAAACATTTCGGAAAATTAATGAAACACACACAACAAAGAGTCGGACGAAAGGTGAGTGCAGTTCGCTGATCTTAATCTTCCATTTATCCTAACCCCCTTTTTCCCCTCCGCTATCCCCTGCTTACTCTCTCCATTCTTTCCATCCTTCTTTGCACTTACCTTTGTTTGTGTCCAGCGTAGTCTGTCTGGCTGAATGCGGGTGTCATGGAGAGGGAGCAAATGTTCTGGCGTTTGGGGAAGGCATTGTCAAAGCCACGGCTATCTATTGTGTCTGTGTGGCTGACTCTCCCTCTCTCCTCTCTCTCTCCCTCCGCTCTCCCAATCCTGGGCCTCTCTCAGCTCTGGAGCGAGGGATTGACAGAGAGAGAAAAGAAGAAGAGAAGCGTGGCGGCGATTTGGCAGCTGCCCGGTGCCCAGCTGCATTGGAAAACTCCTGCCGCCCTTTCCTTTGCGGTGGTTCCCTCCCGGAGTGGTTTGTTTGGGGGACTGGTGTCCTGGGTGGGTGTCTGGCTACGCTCCCCTGCGGCAGATCTGGCTGCTGGGGCTGTGACTGTGGCTGTACCTCCTGGGGAGCTGAGGAATGGAGGTCTGGCCACAGTGAGTTCTCCCTCTCTCTCTCTCTCTCACATTGTCCCCTATATCCCCTTAACCGGTAGCTGAACTGCCAAAACCTCCACCTTATCATATACCTCTTCATTCTGTCTCTCGCTCATCCCCCTTGTCCAGCTCTCCACTGGGTAAAGATAGTTTTGAATTACCTCTTACCTGTCAGTTGTTAAGTGTTGTTGCTAAGTGCTTTTTAAGTGCATGTTTCCCTTAAATGAAGTGTTAAAATGTAGTGTTAGAGCCGTTCACCTATAGGGGCCGTGGGTCTGAAGAGTGCATGTTTCTGTTTAGTAAATCAGTGAGCATTTTCTGTTTGCTCGGAGAGCAAGGCAAAATTGAGGCCGTTGGTAAACGTATCCACACAACCACCAGTCACACACAAATGCACGATGTGACAGTTTGTATCTTTTATATTGTTATTGTGCGTCAGGACTTGTACTAAAGAATACACAACTATGAAGGATAGCTCAACCTTTGGAAGCAAAGCGCACTTCCTCCTATCATTTCCTGACTCTGTCTGTGACTTGATTTTATTGCTGTAGACGTTCATAACTTGAAGGACAGAGCTAAAATACTTAACTGATATATTTACAGAGCCGAAGGTTTTGGTACTGACTCAAATTGTTCTGAATTGAATGACATGTTTCAACAAATAATACATGTTTGTTTTACTGATGAAAAATGGTTAAAAAAAGTGAGAGAATTTGATGGTTCAGTTAATTTGGATAAACTTTGTAACTCACCCTATCGTCTTAGTCAGCAGATTTAAAATGTATTAAATAATTATCAGGATTTTGCCGTGTTCCTCCCCTGTAGTTCAGTATTAGATTTGTTTTTGTCAGGGTGCGTACTTGAGCTCCTACCAACTGGTGTTGATATGCAGCAGTCTGAAATTGATTAAACAGTCTTGAATGCCAGACAACCAATTGTCTAACACTCAGGTTTGATTTGCTGAAATGACATTCGAGCAGATGCCAGATGTGACGATTTCCTGAAAGGCAACCAACGCCTGCAATTCAAATGGTAATTCTAAATCATTACAGTATAAGTCAAGAAACCTGATCATGGTTGCACATAATGGCATGGCAGATGAAACAGAGACTATTTCTGGAATCAATCATTATGATTTTATTTGTATTTTTATTATTTTATGTAGATTGGATGTGATTTGTTATCACGATTGCTGAGGCTTCCTAAAAAGAGCAATCTGAACTCTTTGGTTCTGAGGGGACCCCTGTTATATATACTAGTAAAGCACTGGCAAATACATTTTCCATTTCTTTTGTTGAGAAATTGTGTGATTATTTAGCCACAAAAAAAGTGTTTGACGGAAAACTAAAGGAGACTAGAGAGAGAGACAGAGAGAGAGGGAGAAAGAGAGAGAGAGAAACTTTTGTACTTTACAAATTGAAAAGTACAATTAAATAGAACATATATTTCAAAGTAGTAAATTTAGCATAAAGCAAAAATCTTTACAATGACGAATTCTTTTAACTCGCTGAATTTTGTAGGATTACTGTAGAAATCGCCCCTTTAGAATTCTATAGTGTATAGACAGTAAATTGTATACTTTCTTCATTATAGCCTCTGAGATTGTGAGAATACTTTCAACCAATAGATAATATTACATGTTATTTATAAAAGTGGACAGATTCATTCAGTTGCCAAATGTTCTTACCTAAAGTGTTAGTGCTCGGCGTTATGGAATCTGCAGTGCAGAAGTGTGCTGTGAATAGAGTGTAGTATGTCTGACTGTCCAGGAGAGGGGGAAAGGAAACATCTTTATTCAGTGAATGAAAATCTCTCCGTTGAACTGCACTTCTGATCGTCCCAGCTCTGAGTCCCAGTACAGCAGACCAGTACCCATTTACACAAAGCTTCTCAGTTTAAGAGTGCTGGTCTAGGATCAGCTCCTACCTGTCCATGTCATTTTATTTATTAAATGCTTTTTGAACACAGGCCCAGATCTGAGAGAGGTCTGGTTGATTTAATGGTAGAGGGGCACTATCATAAAACAACTGTATATTTGGCCAAGCTGTTTTTTTATGCATTTCATTAAATAAGTATGAGCAATGTACGTGAATGGTGAATGGCATATGTCTGCCTATTATTAAGCCAAGATCATGTAGTAGCTAATAGTGAACATTGCAATTTTGTTGCATGAGCCAGTCATGTTTAGTCAAGATCATGATCTAGAATTTATACTTAACACATTCTATTTCTATAATAATGATGCAAGGATTTTGTAAAGACAAAAGTGGTTTTAGTTTTTAAAGTTGAGATTGTTCCATAGGAACTACTTACTGTACTATGTGTCTTCATTAGAAAATAAGCTTTAAGAAGGAAATGCTTATGGATTTTTTTACCTGATAATTGTTTTGATTTTTACAATGATTTACTAACAAATAGCATTACATTTTTTGTGATTTGGATTTCAATTGTACTGAAGAATGTTTGATGGAAAATATGTATTTTTTGTATACTATAGTAAATGTAAATGTCAAATAAACAGAATCAAATCAATATAAATAGCAATATCAGTAGTTTCTAGTTTTACCATAGGCTCCGGGGTTTTCACAATTGTTAAGCCGAGCTAGTTTTATGTAGAATCTCACTTTGTGAGTTTTACATTTAAAAAAAATAAGAAATTCACTCTGCAGAATTTACCATTATTGGAGTTCCCTTTACATGTGTGTTTCTAGAGACACAGAGAAATATGCGTTTGATTACCAGACTTAACTCGGCTCCTTTCAGTTTTCTCCCAACTTTTCAACACATAAATTATTAACGTTAAATAAACCACACATCTTGCAAACGTTCAAAAATCTGTACTTGATCCCAGGCTTTAAATAATAAACACTCTGTCAGCCTGTTGCTTTTCTTCACAGATAATGTAAAGTTTGTGATGATTCAAAACCCCGGTTGAAGTGATAGCTAGTGTTACATTGGTTCAGCGTTACAGTAGAGCAGGACGAGACTGTATTGCACAAAGAGAGACGGGACGTTGATTTGTTCCCGTTTTGTAAGCCCCCTCATTCCCCCTGCCCCCCCCCTCTCTCTCTCTCTCTACCCCTCTCTCTTCTCTCTCTCTCTCTCTCTCTCTCTCTCTCTCTCTCTCTCTCTCTCTCTCTCTCTCTCTCTCTCCTCTCTCTCTCTCTCCCAAGCAGTGTAAACACACAGCTCCAGAGGAATGTTGGACTCTCTGACCTCACAGCAAACACTCTGGTGCAGTTCACTCAGTTCAGCCTGGCCGTGCAGTGCTCCGAGTGCAGCCAGCTCCTCTCCCCTCGCCTAGCCCCTCTCCTCTCTCTCCTCTCCCCTCGCCGCTCCTCTCCTATTTGAGCCAGTGAGAGACAGAGAGAGAGGGAATGAGGGAGAGAGAAACAGAGCGGCCAGATTCCTTCCTGCTCTCTCTCTCTCTCGCTCTCTCTCTCTCTCTCTCTCTCTCTCTCTCTCTCTCTCTCTCGCTCTCTCTCTCTCTCTCTCTCTCTCTCTCTCTCTCTCTCTCTCTCTCTCTCTCTCTCTCTCTCTCGCTCTCTCCGTGGCGGGCGAACCCCATTGTGTGCAGTGCCTGGCACACTTGCAACCCCCCACCCCTCCCCAATGCCCTCTTCCCCCTCTCCCCTTTAACTGTCACTCCTCACAACTCCTCATTACGTCCACACAGAGTCACACACACCACAGTAGCTTGCGGTTCCTGGAAATATGTTATGTGGCACGGAGACCAAGGTAGTGTCCCTGCCTGGGCGATTGGTTGTTCACTGAAAGGCAGCTGTAAAGCATTGAAAAGCAAAGGGTTACTACCTTAATGGTGTTTGTATTTGCCTGTGATTTGGACCTCTCCCCATAGTGTTAAATTGCATAGCTTATCTTTCTGTGGCGCAGGACAAGCAGAACCTTTAAGCTGATTCCTGACCATGCAGTCACCACCAGCGAACTGACAGACAAGAGTGGATCAGCTAAAGTTAGATCAAAGCCGACAGCATCTGTCAGTGTGTGTAAAGGCAGTGTAACATGAATGTTTGACCTCCCCTCTCTTTCTGGGCCAGCCAGACTGGGCTCAGTCATGTTTAGCAGATACAGCAAGCCACCCCTACACACATACTGTACATATACACAGACCAATGTGCGCACATGCACACTCGCACACGTGTGTACACACAGATATATGCATGTATACACACACACACACACACACACACACACACACACACACACACACACCACACACACACACACACACACAACTGCTGATGCTGGAGGGCTGATATTTAATGTGTCTGGGATGGGTGGGGAAGCTGTCAGGGCAGGGAGCACAGTGAGCCACACATTCATTCCGCTGGGCTACCTCTCATACAATATACAAATGTGGGTTTTTTCACTGAACCAAAAGTGTTTTCACTGTGGTTTCCTTAGGTACTGTCATGGCATGGTGGCTTATCCAGTGCTGTCATTTCCTAATTTACCCTGGTATTTCGTTTTATGACACTACAGAGACATATGTTACATTTATAGAATGCTTTTTATGATCCCTAATATCATTACCTCAGGTATGTCTACGTTATGCCGGCACCATATAAATCCTGTTTACAGGGTAGGCCTGCACCCGAAGAACGACTGGATTATCTTTGCTGTTACAAGTGCATCTTTAAATGCTCATCTCCGTCTATGGTTGCTTCCCAAACTGAATCCTATTTTCTTTTTAGTGCACTATATAGGACACAGGGTGCCACTTGGGACGCATCCTCTGTCTATGGAGATGGCTGGGGAAGAGGGTGGGCGCCAAGCAGCTAGCTACAAGACTCGTCTCATTTCTTTAAGCTGAGTAAACTTAGCTCGGGAGTTTGGGAGCCGGAGATACCAGGGAAGAATTTCACCTGAACAAAGAGGCTGGTTGTGTTGGCGCTCCACCAGGGGCTTGATCTCTGTGAGCTGTAATTTAACAGAGAAAAGGACAGTGTTCAGTAGAGGGAGGGAAGGAGGGAGGGATTCCCAGCTTTTCCCATCATCTGATTTTTTCTCAAATGATCTATTTCAATAAGCACAGCAAAGCAACCCCATCTAAACAGTCATTTCAAGATGTCCGACAGTTTTAGTTGCTCATAACCATGTGCTGTGTCAATATCAAATTGTATGTAATTATGTTTTTAGATTAAGATTGTTGCTGTCATCGTGAACCTCACTGATCAGAACCCTAACCCTGTTTTATTGTATGGCGTTGAACCTGGTATGGTCCTCTCTGGAGAATAATTTGTTAAAGGGGACAGAGGGGTTACTCTGTCCTCTGCTGGTGGGTGTTGGCTAGTGCAGCAGGTTCATGACCAGAAAGTGGCGTTTGGACTGGTGAAAGTCGTTTTAGCTTTAAGGTGGTGTTCATATGACAGCGATTCATTTTGATTGTCGTTACAGAGGGAAAATTATGATTGCTGCATTTGTCGTACATTTCCCTTAAGTTGCACTTTTGTTGCATGTTGAGTAAAAGTCAGCTACTTCACAGAAGTATAATAAATTCATACAAATATGACATGGCTGTCATGGCTTTATCATTATAAGAATCTGTGGCTATCTTCCTCCGCTATGCGAATGAGAAGCACACCATTTAAAGTCAATTATGGACACTGAGTATGAATATGTATGCCAATGTATATGAATGTGCCTATGTACTGCATATGTCTATGGGTGTGAATAGGTATGTGTATGTTTGAAGGCTATGCAGGCAGCCAGTGTCCGTAGACTAGGAGGAGGACTGATGGCCAGGCAAAGAGAAGCAGATGGCTGGAAATGTAGACTGCTAAATTATTCATCAGGTTTGGAGCCTTGGGATGAATGGGAAGCTAGCTAGAGTGGACGGTTTTATTAGCTAGGAGTTGGTGGAGGACTCAGAGAGAGAGAAGTGGTGGGGGAGTGGGTGGGCAGAGAGAAAGAGAGAGATTGAGGTGGGGGGAAGAGACACTGTGTACAGTCTAGAATACAAGCTGTTCTGCACTCATAGTTAAGCGTGCATAAATTGAACATTATTCCCTTTTGATGCACTTTTCTCTCTGTGCTTATTCTGACCTTGAATTTAAGCATGAGAATAGCATGCTATTCACCCGCTATTCACTCGGCTTGGAGATGTAAGTAATGAAGGTGTGGTGGAGGTGTGTCTACAGATACACCATATTCTGAGCTTGACTCCGATCTTGAATAATTCCACCACCTTTACTTGCAAGGTTAAGCCAACCTGCCGGTTCAAAGTCGAAAAACATCGACTTATTTTCTCCTATAGAAATAACAGCATTCTCCACGCACTTTCATTTATAAATTGATAAGAGCTATCGATAATAGCTAGATCAATTAGTAATCCGCTTGGAGAAGGGAATTGTAAATACACATAGAAATAGTTTTAGATCATTTTTTTCTTATGATCCCGGAAGACAAATGTGAAACCAGTCACATCGAAGCAAACTGAAAATGATATTAACATGAAATGCATTGTGGCCCCTTTTCCACAGTGAAGTAGGCTATAAATAGCTGTGCCATTATTCAGAATTGTAACTGTGGGCCATCATAATTTGCGTGGATGAAATTTGGAGACCCACGCTATAGGCTTCTGTGGGGCTGAACCTGCTGCGTTTATGTATCCGCTTTAGAACGTTTCAATTATATACCCGGGCTTTTCTCCGTTTTATTTGACCATTTCTACCATGTTAAATATTAGTCACTATCGGGAACCATCGTCAGTAATACCCACATACATTTATAACTGTCACTTAGGTGTTTGTAGTCTACATTCTGCATCATTCCGTTCCGTTGACCTTTCTTTCCTCTGTCATGTCTGTGCAGTTGTTCCTGAGGGTCACTAACATTACCGGATCATATTAGGTTAATGTTGGGACATGTAGCCTCTATGAATGACTATGGAACTCAGACCACAAGTAGCAGGTTAAACCTGGAGCCTGGCGATGGTTCATGACGACTGGACCTTTGTCACACAGTTCCATGAACAGTGAGAATTAGGGTGGATTAATAGGACTTTTGTTCAACACCTAGTGTATACTTTTTTCCACCTTTTAATGAAAAACGATACTTTCTAGAAACATTTAACAAGACTAGGCCAACAAAAGAGGACATAGACACAACTTTTAACTTTTAAAGTTTGCCAAAATAATCTATAAGATTAGAGTATTTTTAAATCTACCAGTTGGTGCTGAAACGAAGACAAAGATGCATAGATGGCATTCTATCATTGATCCCTATACTCTGAACCGGTTCTCTCTATGTATTCTAGTCTGTTGACATTTAAAGGGATGGCCTAAGATAAATGTACAAAAAAATTCCATGAGAAAATCTGTTGGTCAGTAAGTGGGAGGGTTTTCAGCAGTTTAATTAAATGTATTCAGCGCGTAAGGGAACCACACTTGCAAAGCTCATTACGCACCTGCGTAAGTTATTAGTCTGAGAAATGCCTAGGAAAGGTGTGCCTAGGAAAGGCGTACATTTCCTGAGTTGGAATCGGCCCCTTACTGTTTTGCATGTTGTCTACATTACTGTAAATGGGATGAGCATGATTACACACAATATTTCAAGAGAGGCTCATTACATGGTGTTGAAGTAAGATAGCGTTGCACTTTATTCATGATACATTTTTGCTGCATGCTGCATCTGATGCATGACACATTAAGTGTATTATTATTTACCTTGGGCCCAATTCAGACTCCTTTCCTACGCATGGATTTCCTACACACTTCTAAATTGTTGGTATTCAGACTTACCTTATGCAGGTGCATAACAGGCTTTCCATGCATGGTTCGCTTGCGAGCACTGAATACATTTAATTCAACTGCTGAAAGCCCTCCCACTGAAACCCTCCCAACTGCTGAAAGCCCTCCCACTGAAACCCTCCCAACTGCTGAAAGCCCTCCCACTGAAAGCCCTCCCAACTGCTGAAAGCCCTCAAACTTGAGTTTTCATTCAATGGGTTTTTTATTACATTTATCTAAATCCATCCATTTCAATTTGGTGTACCTTTAATTAGAGTCAATCGACTATATGGAGAGAACAGTCCAGAATATTAGGGATCAATTGAAGGTGCTACATAGGATTTATTTTTATTTTTGCTTTGTAATTTCAGAAAATGTTCATTTTATATCTGGTGCTAATAGTGGAATGATAGATTTCACAGTATTACTTACGTGCCAGTGTTGTGGTTTCGCTGTGATATTCATTCGCGAATGGATTTCTTTCGCCGGAGCAGCATCTGTCTAGTGGAAATCATTCATTTCCTGATTGCAAAAATTCTACACTGTTCGCTCAATTTCAGTTTAGTTTAGTGTAGAGAATCATTGTATCATCTAAATCTCTGTGAAATATATTTTCAATAACAGAAAATATAGATTTTACAGCTGTTTGAAGCTGGTGGACCAAAACCAAAAGTAACTTTCATTTTTGGTCCACCAGCTTTAAATAGCTGTAAAAATGATATTTGTTCTTATTGAAAATATTTGTCGCCCCAAATGAATAGTGGGTGAATAGCATGCTATTCTCATGCTTAAATTCAAGGTCAGAATATGCTTAGAGAGAAAAGTACATAGAAAGGGAATACATTCCATTTGTGTTCACTTAACTCGGGTCGGCATGACTTACAGTGACTTCAAAAAGTATTCACACCCCTTAACATTTTCCACCTTTTGTTGTGTTACAGCCTCACTGATCTACACACAATACCCCAAAATGTGAAAGTGGAATTTTGTTTGTAGACATTTTTTGAAATTAATCAAAAATGTAAAGCCGAAATGTCTTCAGTCAATAAGTATTCAACTCCTTTGTTATGGCAAGCCAAAATATGTTCAGGAGTAAAAATGTGCTTAACAAATCGTATTTTTTAAAATGTTTACCTTTATTTAACTAGGAAAGTCAGTTAAGAACAAATTCTTATTTACAATGACTGCCTACTGGGGAACACTGGGTTAACGGCCTTGTTCAGGGGCAGAACGACAGATTTTTTTACCTTGTCAGCTCGGGGATTCAGTCCAGCAACCTTTCGGTTACTGGCCCAACGCTCTAGCCACTAGGTTACCTGCCGCCCCCACACATAATAAGTTGCAAGGATTCATTCCATGTTCAATAATAGTGGTCAATACACCCAGTCCTTACAAAGATACAGACGTCCTTCCTAACTCAGTTGCTGGAGAGGAAGGAAACTGCTCAGGGATTTCACCATGAGGCCAATGATGATTTTAAAACAGTTACAGAGTTTAATGGTATGAGAAATCATTGTAGTTACTCCACAATACTAACCTAAATGACAGAGTGAAATGAAGATGCCTGTACAGAATAAAATATTGAAAAACATGCATCCTGTTTGCAACAAGGCGCTTAAGTAATACTGCAAAAATGTGGAAAATAAATTAACTTTTTGTCTTGAATACAAAGTGTTATGTTTGGGGCAAATCCAACACAACACATCACTGAGTACCACTCTTAATATTTTCAAGCATGGTGGCATCATGTTATGGGTATGCTTGTTATTGGCATGGACTTAGAGAGTTTTTTTATGATAAAAAGAAATGGAATACAGATATAAGCAAAGGCAAAATCAGAGTTTGATTGAGAAGTTTTAAAATTATAATGGTTCAATATTGTACATGCGCTGAATAGTGTAGACTTTACTGTGAAATGCTTGCTTATGAGCCCTTTCCAGCGATGCAGAGTAAAAAAATAATAAGAAAAGAAAAATAGTAACACAAGAGGAATAAAATACACAAGAATGGAGCTATATACACACACTCACACACACTAACATAGACAAATAGACACACACACACACACACACTCATTCACTCTCTCACTCACTTACTCACTCCTCTGTGGAAGAAATAGACCAGAGAGGAAGCTTCGACCCTTCACCGAGCAAGGGCTGTCTGGTGTCATGGCAACCAGTGTGGATTACCCCACCCTCCCTCCATCAGGAAGAGAGAGAGCGTGAGAGATAGATGGTGGGGTTGGGGTACAGGTATGTCAGTATTAGCCTATATCTTTTTATAGATCAAATATATATTTATTTTTTTGTACCCCCTTTTCTCCCCAATTTTGAAAGTTACAGTCTTGTCCCATCGCTGCAACTCCCGTATGGACTTGGGAGAGGTGAAGGTCAAGAGCCATGCGTCCTCCGAAACACGAACCCGCCAAGTCACACTGCTTCTTGACACACTGCTCGCTTAACCCGGAAGCCAGCCGCACCAATGTGTCGGAGGAAACACAGTACAGCTGGCGACTGTAGTCAGCGTGCATGCACCTGGCCCGCCACAGGAGTCGCAAGAGCGCAATGGGACAAGGATATCCCAGCCAGCCAAACCCTAACCTAACGCTGGGCCAATTGTGCGCGACACAGCCTGGGATCGAACCAGAGTCTGTAGTGACACCTCTAGCACTGCAATGCAGTGCCTTAGACCGCTGTGTCACTCCGGAAGCCCTGGATCAAATATATTTTAGAATGTAAATACATCTAGTAGGATATTTTAAAGGATCTGATGAATCTGAAAACTGTAGCAGAGGGAGCGGAAAGGAAGGTACCAACCTGAAGATAGCTACAGGCTAGCTATAACTTTCTGTCTTTGTGCTCTGGGTGGGTATCCTGTAAAGGAAATGATGATAGATAGACTGAATAGATGGAATAGAGCAGGGGTGTGGAACACATTTCTCACCGTGGGCCGCCTTCAGTCTTCAACGAGGTCCGGAGGGGCCCACTGAAAATGGGTTATATTTCCATGCCGTCAACGTTTGCAAAAAATAGTCCTCTGTACATCGTTTTTGGTGAATGTTTGATGCTCCCTGACTGACTAGCTTTCATTTCAGTGATTATTAGTGAGTTGGACACAGTCAAGAAACTATGAATTTAGGTCCATTATCTTTTCTTCTCAGTTTTCATTTGGTTTGAGTCATTAAAAAATATATATTGAGTTTGTTTTCCACCCCCAAAATATTATATACAGTACAGTATATATACTTTTTAAATCAAACCACCCTTGGGCTGGTTTGCACCCCGTCGCTATCTTTGACACTCCTGTGATAGAGTGATAGACAGGGGGGTCTTTAATAGAAGAGATGCTGAGGAGAAACAGGGGTGTAAGGTTGGCTAGAGGTTGAGAGAGGCAGGTGGACGACAGACAGAGCGACAAAGAGAAAGGAGGGAGAACGAAATGGAACGATACGAGGAGTCGGGAACGAGGAAAGGCAATGAAGATACGACAAGAGGGAGGGAGGGTGGTATGGAGTGGCGAAAGAGAGGCAGAGAGGAGGGTGGGACATTGGGTTATTTGAGGACACACACAGAAGGCTTCTCTCATACTGAAATCTCTCAAAGCACCCCTGATGACTGCAGTACACCCCGGCATCAGCCTGGAGCCATCCTAGCCCTCAGTCCCTCAGTCTACACCACCCACAACATGGGACAGGGGTTGTGTCTGAAATGGAACCCTATTCCCTAGCCTATATACTATAGCATACTTATTTTAGGGCTCTGGTCAAAAGCACTGCAATATAGGGAATAGGATGTCGTTTAGGATACACTTAGGTTGACAACCTGTGATACCAGTGGGAACCTACAAAACACACATTCACAGTTAAAATGTTCCTGAAATACTCATTCCTTTCCCCCTTTCCCTGTTTACCCTACAGTCAGAATAGCATCATTACCTGCCCATTTTCTATTACCTTACATCTTATACACCAACGGCTGTGTTTTCTACACCAGACAGAGGAGCGCTCTACCGTTGTCAGTCAATCCGTGTCTGAGTCATGACCAGGGCGCACATAATTACACAACACCGCTATAGACGTTAACTCAAAGTACATGGCATTAACTGCTCCTTTGATTACCTGTGTTACCAGGTAGGCTGGGAGGGAACACGCAGAGGCTGCCAGTAAAGCAGAGAGGCTGTCTAGTGGGAGACTAGCGGTGTAGTGCCTGGCTATTGGCTAATGGGCACCCAGAAGGAGGCTCACTGTAATAGCTCTCTGGTTACACCACCGCTACTTGGAATGCAAGGTCATAATTAAGACCTTTTATTACAAAAGGCTTTAAAATTAGAACAGAATCCACTCCAATAAAAGGAACCGCCGGCTAATTTGGAGAGAGAGGTTTTTTTTCCCTGTGTTTTTTGAATCGGTGCCCAGAATAGACCACTCGTCTTGAGAAATGCAAAGGGAAAAAAACGTTCAAAATGAGAATTTCCCCTTTGAAAGATTCCCAGATTTTCCAGGCATTATGCGACATGCCAGGAATGAGCGGAATTGCATTTTTATTTGGGTTGTAATTGTTACAATAAAAATAATGGCCGTAAAACACTACTTGTTTCCACTCTATTCTACATCATGGCTGCCTAATGTAGTCGACAATCTAGTGTGTCATGCAACAATCATTTACAACAATGATTGTTGTTCACTCTCAGTCAATGTGAAGATCATATTTTAAACCAGCATCTGTTTTTTCCTCTATTGAAATGAGTGTGCTGTGTAATCCACCATCTCTCTGCATGTGATTCAGCAGTTCTGTACATAGACTGATACTAGTGAAGCATCAGATACTGCTCATCTATCTTAGATCCTTCATGCCATATATAGTACACTGAGTATACCAAATAATTAGGAACACCTTCCTAATATTGAGTTACACCCCCTTTTTCCCTCAGAACAGCCTCAATATGTCGGGGCATGGACTTCTACAAGGTGTTGACTCCAATGCTTCCCACAGTTGTGTCAAGTTGGCTGGATGTCCTTTGGGTGGTGGACCATTCTTGATACACACGTGAAACTGTTGACCTTGAAAACCCCAGCAGTGTTGCAGTTCTTGACACAAACCTTTGTGCCTGGCACCTACTACCATACCCCGTTCAAAGGCACTTAACTCTTTTGTCTTGCCCATTCCCTCTCTGAATGGCACACATACACAATCTATGTCTCAATTGTCTCAAGGCTTGAAAATCCTTCTTGAACCTGTCTCCTCCCCTTCATCTATACAGATTGAAGTGGATTTAACAAGTGACATCAATAAGGGATCATAGCTTTCACCTGGATTCACCTGGTCAGTCTATGTCATGAAAAGAGCAGGTGTTCCTAATGTTTTATATACTCAGTGTATGTCAACATGGTGGCATGATGATATGATATTGGAGTTTTTCATGTTTTTCAGGAACCAGAGACAGTATCCATAGAAGCCAATGAGTGGAAGAGAGCAGCCTCACATGATCATTAGCACCACTTCTGGACTGTGAGTAGAGTATTCTCAGCTGGGTCGTTCCACGAAAAGAGGGCCTTTTGCATCCCTTAGATATTTTAAGTAGAAATTCTGCACCAATATTGAATTTAAAAGCCTGCTATATTAAGCGCCCTGGAGAATTGAATTAATCAGATTTTTAAAAAATATAATTAAAGAATTCTGCACTTTACATTAACATAAGCCACATAACCCCACCATTTCTTAATGTTTTCACCATCATTGTAAGACCCTGTTTTTTGTTGCTTTGACAAAGTCATTTCAGAAGAGTATTATTGAGTTTATGTGATTAGTGATTCATTTACATCTGTCCCTCATTTTAAGGTCAACCCTGTTAGTGAACTGAACTCTCTTTTTAATATGTTGAAACTATTCCTTAAAATAAGTTTTTTATTCAAAAGAAACATTTTAATAGTCAAATCATAGTATGAAAGCAGGTGAGCTGGTTCTACTCTTTTTGACCATTATCTGGTGTTTTGTGATGGAAAACTGAGCGGGTCGAGCAGAGCACATCAACCCTGTTACCCATAGATAGACAGGCAGGAATGTTTTTTTTTGTGAAGTTTGCATTCAATTGCTACTCCCTGTTGTACACAACAAGCTTCCATTCCCCCTGTCACAAGGGGATTTTTGGCTGATTTAAGATGAAATCATCAACCCTGTTACTTTATTTTATTTAACCTCTCGAGATGGGAAAACATGTTTTTATTACGTTGCAGGTGCTCTTTATGACAGAATTTTAAATTTGGTGAAATCAAAAGTTTCTTTTGACCAAGTTACACTACTCAAAAGGAACTGAAATGGTGGAACGATCCAGCTACTTTTACCAAACCGCATTTCAAGTGTTCCTGTAGTATCTGTATTGGAGCAGTCCTTGGAGCTAGCCACCCTGCTGGAATGTACCTTGATCGGTCTACTGAGATGGAGGAGATGGTAAACAAACACAGTGAAGGGTCTGGGCCTCCTCTCTCAGCTCTGTTCAGCTACTGCAGCTGTGCCCTCTCTATGGTCATCAGCCTATACATACATCAGCTGACCTGCCAACAGCTGCATTTACATAAGTAGTCAGATCCCAACCGGCAGTGATTGGGAGTCCAATAGGGCGGCCCAGCATCGTCCAGGTTTGGCCGTTGTAGGCCGTCATTGTAAAAAAATATTTGTTCTTAACTGACCTGCCTAGTTAAATAAAGATGATTTTTTTAAACAAAAATAAAATAAAAAATAAAAAGCTACAAGCTTGGCACACCTTTATTTGGGGAGTTTTCCCACTCTTCTCTACAGATCCTCTCAAGCTCTGTCAGGTTGGATGGGGAGTCGCTGCACAGCTATTGTCAGGTCTCTCCAGTGATGTTCGATCGGGTTCAAGTCCGTGCTCTGGCTGCGCCACTCAAGGACATTCAGAGACTTGTCCCGAAGCCATTCCTGCGTTGTCTTAGCTGTGTGCTTAGGGTTGTTGTCCTGTTGGAAGGTAAATCTTCACCCCGCCCCAATCCTGAGCGCTCTGAAGCAGGTTTTCATCAAGGATCTCTCTGTACTTTTCTCTGTTCATCTTTCCCTCAATCCTGACCAGTCTCCCAGTCCCTGCCGCTGAAAAACATCCCCACAGCATGATGCTGCCACCACCATGCTTCACCGTAGGGAAGGTGCCAAAATGTGTGCAAAGCTGTCATCAAGACAAAGGGTGGCTACTTTGAAGAATCTCAAATATAAAATATATTTCAACACTTTTTTTGGTTACTACATGATTCCAAATGTGTTATTTCATATGTAGAAAATAGAAAAATAAAGAAAAACCCTTGAATGAGTAGGTGTGTCCAAAATGTTGACTGGTATTGTATTTTCAAAGAAACGTGGATCATCATTATTTGGTCCATAAAGGTTAAGGAGACATATCTGTTTAAGGTCCAATAACATATTTCAAATTATCCACCTACCTTGCGGATCTGCTTGGACAATTTGCGCATTCGGATCAAAATTACTGTTAATTAATATAATCACCCCTTTTGAGTTTCTTTGCCCATGGGAGAAGTATATTGCACCCCCCTACCTCCCCCCAGTCCTTTTCCCACACAATTTAATTGAATGAGTTGAATGAGTTTCTTGTAAACAATAGATGTTATATTCTTTCTCTTTAAGCCAGGTAAATATTGTTTGTCTTTTCTTATTATCTGCTAAGCCATTACAATTATAACTGGCTGTAATTATTTCACCAATTACCATAATGAGATACAAGTTTCAGATCTATTTATCATAATATATGTTTGTAAATTTACCATTGAAAAGTACCATAATGATTGAGTGTCCATATAGCTGTACCATGATATTTTCATTGCTACTAAGTAACCCTCCAATTGTTCTCCACTATTCCACCCGCTAAAGCCCCTCCCCATCCCAAGTTGGGTTGTCATCTCTATGCCCCCCGAGAGGCCAGGACCCACTCTTTGAAAAGAGAACACGGTGCCAACCACAGAACAGAAGCAGATCAACTGCCAAAAGCATTTCCATCACCCTCACCTCGATTTGCTTTATATATAGATATTAAAAAATGATATATATTCAAAAATATTGCGTAACTTAATTCCCATCATTAACAATTTATATGCGTAATAATGTCGACAGATCATGCAAAGGATTGTTACCGATAACCAGGATTGCCATTTTGTTACATTTTTGTCAAGCAATTACTATTTTAGCAAACAATTATTGTGAGTCATCCTATATTGTCCCTAACATCCTTACTCCCGAGCAACAGATGTGGGATACACACACACACACACACACACACACACACACACACACACACACACACACACACACACACACACACACACACACACACACACACACACACACACACACACACTCTTACACACACATGCTCTTACACACTTCCCCTACAATCATCCATAAGCTCAGATGCCCAACGGTTGTTACATCCCAGAGCCCAACTCTTGAAAGGACTTGATTTACGAATGCATATACAGTTTCAGCTGTTTGAGAAAGCATGCAAGATTGAGCAAAATGTGCAAAAATGGGGAGATTAAATTAACCAATGTCAAGTCCTAGTTGATGGAGATGAGATCCCTTCCCCTGAAACACACACACACTGGTCCCCCATTGTGACCATTTCCCCAAGCATCTCTGTGCAGTCAGACTTTTGATTATTTTGTGCCACCAGGGTCACAATAATATGCCCCCCGAAGAAAAAAAACGCTACAGCATGCAATGAGATTCTAGATGATTCTGTGCTTCCTACTTTGTGGCAACAGTTTGGGGAAGGCCCTTTCCTGTTTCAGCATGACAATGCCCCAGTGCATAAAGTGAGGTCCATAAAGAAATGGTTTGTTGAGATCAGTAGGGAAGAACTTGACTGGCCTGCACAGAGCCCTGACCTCAACCCCATCGAACACCTTTGGGATGAATTGGAACACCAACTGCGAGCCAGGCCTAATCGACCAACATCAGTGCCCTACCTCACTAATGCTTTTGTGGCTGAATGGAAGCAAGTCCCTGCAGCAATGTTCCAAGATGTAGTGGAAAGCCTTCCCAGAAGAGTGGAGGCTGTAAAGGGGGGAGCAACTCCATATTAATGCCCATGATTTTGGAATGAGATGTTGGACAACCAGGTGTCCACATACTTTTGGTCAAGTAGTGTATGTTCATTAAAATACCAAACCACAAGTACGGTATAATGGTAGTTCTCATCACATGGATGTTATTTGTGAGCGATAGCAAAATCCCTGTACCAACACACATAATACTTACCCCAGCAGAGACTGCCTGCTGCCCATGACAGCAGCAAATGGACCACTCCTACACCTTTCATTTTTATCATTTCAAATGCCGTCTGTTTATTGTTTTTGGCACAAAAAAAACTGCCTCAAGTACATGTTGTCTACAACACTTGCAACCACAGACATCCATTACAATTCTTTGTAAATGAACAATGAAATTAGCAGATGAAAGCTTGAAAGGATTTGACTGAGTGAGCGTGGCAAACAATCCCAGGCATTAACCTGGTGCAGAGGAGGAGGAGTCATTGCAAGGTTAAAGCCCAGCAGCACGTCGTCGAAAGAGAGAGAAGTGGGATAAGGTCTCTATGCCATACTCTATGAATACATTTTGAGGACAGCAGAAAAGGCCAAGTTCCTCTAGCCAATTGCTTTGGGGTTACAGAGATAATGCTGAAAGCTTTAAGCTGAGGGTTTTTCAGTCTGGGGCCTGGAGCCACTGTCTACTGCAGCTCATGGCTACCGCAGCTGCTAGAAATAGAGGACGGAGAGAGAGCGTGAGAGAGAGCGTGAGAGTGAGAGACGGAATCTTGGATGTTGTCCCTGATCCAAGCCAGGATGGGCGACGTGGGGTGTAGGGTACATCAGACCAGCATGGCATACGCTGTCTGTACCCGACAACACACCACTAGAGCCGATGTGGGGTTTGGGAGTGGGGGCAGGGTGTTTCGAAGAGGAAGGGGTTGGGTATGCGCGTGTGTGTGCTTGTGTGCAGCAATGCCATGCCCTCCCCAGCTCTGCTGGCTCCAGAAGGTTTGCCGTGCCCAACGCCGAGGGAGCTGCCAGTGCTGAGCTGTCTGGCACTTCTCTCCTCTGCAGGGCATTGATTAAGTGACATAAAACAGCACAGCACAGCGCTACTGCCTCACCTGCCATTAGCTGAGCCAGTGCCTGCCAATACCCACACATGAGTCAGGGAATATTGACGTGGTTCGAGACAAACTATCAGCCAATAGGAGCTGTCTGTGTTTTGTGGCAGAGAGAGAAAGAGGATGGGAGAGAGAAAGAGACAGAAAAAGAGAGAGGGGGGAGTGGGGGAGAAAGAGAGTGAGGGAATGAGAGAGAGAGAGAGAGAGAAGGGAGAGAATGAAAAGAGAGAGGAAGAGAGAAAGGGATTGAGAGAGAGCCTTTGAAATTGTGACAGAGATGAGCTGGTTACAGGGAGACATGGCTCTGTGGTTGTTTGGAGATTAAATGTATGATGGCACGTTTGAATATTTGAATATTTTTGAGAGGCTTTAATGAACCTGTCAAAGTGAAAAAATGGTTATTGAAACCTAATAATGAGAGAAGTTAAGCACCAAATGCTTCATGCATAACTTTTGTGAATAGTTATGGCTGATATGACGGTGAACCTCTACAAAGCAGTGATATCTAGGCTGCAACAATAGATCATTAAACAAAGAAAAACAACTATGATTAGAGCTCGTCGTCTTATTGGGGTTAACATACAACACTACTGAAACAGAGCAGTTCTGAGCATGTTTCAGATGAATGATTTTACTATGGGAACAGCTGTTGATTTGCCACCAGCGCATTTCCGTGTGTGTGTGTGTGTGTGTGTGTGTGTGTGTGTGTGTGTGTGTGTGTGTGTGTGTGTGTGTGTGTGTGTGTGTGTGTGTGTGTGTGTGTGTGTGTGTGTGTGTTCAAGCGCCTGCCTGTGTGAGGGCTGTCAGAGGATCTGATAATCTGTCATTAACCAGTAAGAGCTGGTGGTCTTCCATTGCCTCTTAAAACAAAATTGTCTGCATTTTTGTTTTTGACAGAGGATGCGGTTGTCATTTCTACTCTAAATTCTAATTCCCAATACAGTCATTGTTTTATTGGTTTATGTGGCAAACAACTTGGTATGCTGTGGTCAGGGGAACACTATTAATTCAGCTAATAATGGCATAGCTGCTGCTACTTATTATCCATGCATAGTCACTTTACCTCTACCTACATGTACATATTACCTCAATTACCTCGACTAACCTGTTTATTATCTATACATAGTCACTTTACCTCTACCTACATGTACATATTACCTCAATTACCTCAACTAACCTGTTTATTATCTATACATAGTCACTTTACCTCTACCTACATGTACATATTACCTCAATTACCTCAACTAACCTGTACCCCTGCACATTGACTCTGTACCGGTACCCCCTGTATATAGCCTAGTTACAGTTATTTTATTGTTGCTCTTTAATTATTTGTTATTTTTCTATTTTCTTCTTTATTTGTATTGATTGTTTACTTCAGTTTATTTAGTAAATACTTTCTTAACACTTATTTTCTATTAAAACGGCATCATTGGATAAGGGCTTGTAAGTAGGCATTTCACTGTAATGTCTGTTGTATTCGGCGCATGTGACATATCAAATTTGATTTGATTTGAGTAGAAAGCTTTAATGTGCGGCATGTCTAGCGTGTACATTACCTACCGAAGGTATTACCTGTATTAATGGCACCTGTTTGAACTTGTTATCAGTATAAAAGACACATGTCCACAACCTCAAAAGGTCACACTCCAAACTCCACTATGGCCAAGACCAAAGAGCTGTCAAAGGACACCAGAAACAAAATTGTAGACCTGCACCAGGCTGGGAAGACTGAATCTGCAATAGGTAAGCAGCTTGGTTTGAAGAAATCAACTGTGGGAGCAATTATTAGGGAATGGAAGACATACAAGACCACTGATAATCTCCCTCGATCTGGGGCTCCACGCAAGATCTCACCCCGTGGGGTCAAAATGATCACAAGAACGGTGAGCAAAAATCCCACAACCACACGGGGGGACCTAGTGAATGACCTGCAGAGAGCTGGGACCAAAGTAACAAAGCCTACCTTCAGTAACACACTACACCGCCAGGGACTCAAATCCTGCAGTGCCAGACGTGTCCCCCTGCTTAAGCCAGTACATGTCCAGGCCCGTCTGAAGTTTGCTAGGGAGCATTTGGGTGATCCAGAAGACGATTGGGAGAATGTCATGTGGTCAGATGAAACCAAAATATAACTTTTTGGTAAAAACTCAACTCGTCGTGTTTGGAGGACAAAGAATGTTGAGTTTCATCCAAAGAACACCATACCTACCGTGAAGCATGGGGGTGGAAACATCATGCTTTGGGGCTGTTTTTCTGCAAAGGGACCAGGACGACTGATCCGTGTAAAGGAAAGAATGAATGGGGCCATGTATCGTGAGATTTTGAGTGAAAACCTCCTTCCATCAGCAAGGGCATTGAAGATGAAACGTGGCTGGGTCTTTCAGCATGACAATGATCCCAAACAAACCGCCCGGGCAACGAAGGAGTGGCTTCGTAAGAAGCATTTCAAGGTCCTGGAGTGGCCTAGCCAGTCTCCAGATCTCAACCCCATAGAACATCTTTGGAGGGAGTTGAAAGTCCGTGTTGCCCAGCAACAGCCCCAAAACATTACTGCTCTAGAGGAGATCTGCATGGAGGAATGGGCCAAAATACCAGCAAGTGTGTGAAAACCTTGTGAAGACTTACAGAAAACGTTTGACCTCTGTCATTGCCAGCAAAGGGTATATAACAGTATTGAGATAAACTTTTGTTATTGACCAAATACTTATTTTCCACCACAATTTGCAAATAAATTCATTAAAAATCCTACAATGTGATTTTCTGGATTTTTTTCTCATTTGGTCTGTCATAGTTGAAGTGTACCTATGATAAAACATGACTGGC
Organism: Oncorhynchus tshawytscha; assembly: GCF_018296145.1. Lineage (NCBI taxonomy): Eukaryota > Metazoa > Chordata > Actinopteri > Salmoniformes > Salmonidae > Oncorhynchus > Oncorhynchus tshawytscha. The sequence goes on from NC_056441.1 coordinate 59,199,426, forward strand.
CTCTCTCATCTTTTTAAGTGGGAGAACTTGCACAATTGGTGGCTGACTAAATGCTTTTTTGCCCCATTGTATATACAGTACCAGTCAAAAGTTTGGACACACCTACTCATGCAAGGGTTTTTCTTTATTTGTACTATGTTCTACATGGCAGAATAATTGTCAAAACATCAAAACTATGAAATAACACATATGGAATCATGTAGTAACCAAAAACGTGTTAAACAAATTTAAATATATTTTAGATTTTAGATCCTTCAAAGTAGCCACCTTTTGCCATTATCGGCAACCATCATTCCTGTGTTCCACTGGCACATTGTGTTAGCTAATCCAAATAATCCAAGTTTATCATTTTAAAAGCTAGTTGATTATTAGAACCCTTTTGCAATTATGTTAGCACAGCTGAAAACTGTTGTTCTGATTAAAGAAGCATTAAAACTGGTATTCTTTAGAATAGTTGAGTATCTGGAGCAAAAACATTTGAGGGTTCGATTACAGGCTCAAAACTGCTAGGAACAAAGACCTTTCTTCTGAAACTCATCAGTCTATTATTGTTCTGGGAAATGAAGGCTATTCCATGCAAGAAACTGAAGATCTCGTACAACGCTGTGTACTACTCCCTTCGCAGAACAGCGCAAACTGGCTCTGACCAGAATAGAAAGAGGAGTGGGAGGCCCCGGTGCACAACTGAGCAAGAAGACAAGTACATTAGAGTGTCTAGTTTGAGAAACAGATTCCTCACTAGTCCTCAACTGGCAGCTTCATTAAATAGTACCTGCAAAACACCAGTGAGAACCCCTGACGTAGGCCATCCCTTTAAGCTGTAATTTAGAGTCCAGAGACGCAGAGACCCGATAGTCTGTCGCCCATTGTAACATAGCTAAACTACTCTGGAGAAATTGCTTCGAAAAGTATGAAAGCCAATGGTCCAATATTTTAGAACACTGCTGTGTAGACACATACACGTTTTTGGAATCTGATAAGCGCTTAAGTCCGACCCAGGATTCAATCCCCAACAACAACGACACTGTGCTCCTGAAGCTAGCATGCTAACCATTACCCTGCCAAAACCATGGTCTTGGTTGGTAAGGACACACTATTGGGTATTAACTATCATGCTAAACACTACCGTGCCGTTCCTAGCGCACACAGCTAACTACTTCACTTCTGCTAAACTAGCACCCATGATTGATAGCAGTAATCTTGATTTCCTCTGTATGTATTGAAGAAGAGTTTTTTTTCTCATTATTTGACTCTGTTAGCTCGCTGAGCTCAGGCCTAGGCATTAGTTCGGTGAGCAAACACAAGTCTCAGTCAAGGTTACTTATCACACTACCGTGGCTCACCGAATCACCTTCATTAATACACTCATACTAGTTTTCACCTCTCTGAAAATGGATTTCGACTTCACTGAACGATGCAAGCATTTGTCTCGCTACAATTTACGGGGATTACTGCCGTACCCGGTAGTGGAGCATTAGGATTTTCCAACTGCTGATTAGTCGCGGCCCTCCATGTCTCCTAATTTTCTCATAGCCCTTTGAGTTTGAAGAATTCTCTCATCCAGCCTTTGATCTTATCTATTCAATTAGTCGTTAGCCTACCCTCCCTCCCTTCCCTGACCTCACCTCCCCTCCCTTCTCCCTTTCCCTCCCTCTACCTCTCTTCCCCCCCTCTCTCCACAGACCCTGCCTGCCTGCCAGAGTATTATGAACTAGAAATCTGCTGGATCCTCTAAGGATGTGACCCGCACTTCTATATAAAATGATTTTCCATTATGTCCTGTAGCCGTGTGTGTGCATGTGTGTGCGTGCTCGAGTGTGTGTTACAGAGTGATGGTGATGGAGGGTGAAACAGGGTGAGAGAGCGAAAGACGGACAGAGGGAGGCATATCTGTCCTAACTGTCCATGATCTGATACTGACACAATCCGCTGAAACACATCCCTGTATGAAACATTAGAACCACATACAGTGTGTGGTACAGTGTTAGAACTCGCTACCATTTATACAGTACAGGGAAAAAAACAGATATAACTGTACGATAATCCTGACCAAGAACTAGCATGAAACATTATATTGAAGAAAAGCACATACACACACACACACACACACACACACACACACACACACACACACACACACACACACACACACACAGTGGGAGCAGGTTCTAACAGCCCCTGGCAGGTCCTGTGTGGCCTCGACCCTGCTGCTCTAGTTGGGAGCGGTGAGGTTGCTGCAGAGGAAACAATGGAGCTCTTTGTGCTGTCGGCTCTCTGGCTCTGAGAGAGAGAGAGAGAGCTGCAAAATGTCTTCCCCAGATGAAACTGCATATTGTTTCCCAGTGAGAGTTGCTCAGTTTTCTCTGTCTGTCCCCCTGCACACCACTCATACCCACCAGGCCTTAGCACTGCCTCTGCCTGGCTGCCCTGCTTTTTGTCAGACCCACTGGCCTTCCCCTCATCCGCCGCTGCCCCGCACCAATTATGTTCTACTGTAAATACCACACACATACACATACAAATGCATGCACATACTGTACACACACATGCATGCATGAAAACACATACATGCTCACACACCCGCACAAAACATGCATGCTCACACATGCATGCTCACACCTAATCCCTCAAGGATGATCTTTTCCTCACTGTTTTTTTAGGTAGCTTGATTGTTGTGGGTCCGGCTGTGGCTGAGCAGGCCGATTCTGGAGCCTCAGACCTGTCCACTGACATTGCAAGTGAGTCTGGAGGTGAGGGGAGTTTATTGACTAGTTGGTCTTAAACAGCCATTTAAAGGGTAGTACATCAAAATTTGAAATATACTTAATTTGATTCATCCATTGATCCTGAGAGACAATGACCAAAGCCATCATTAGCATCCCTGCTAGTGAAACAATGGGAGTGGTAGAGCCAGGATGCTTCAAAAAGCATGCCCAAATCCTCAGTCACTTTAAACCAAATGTTATAGCGACCCAAATACCATAACAAGTTGCACATATATAATATTGAAGAGTATATAGGAATTCCCCCAAAGTCCACATTGTTACAGAAACAGGAGACAATTATTTTGATTTATTAGGAACAAAGTCCTGATCAAAATCACCCCATTCGGTAGTTTGATGGTTAAACAGACAGATTTTGATGGGGATTTGTGTATTATGCTAATTAGACGTCCGTACTTGCGCAGACAACAACCTGAAGTCACCAGGTGGCTCTTTTTGTGGTGTGGAGTTGCCAGTTTGTTGCGTTATGTATTGCTTTTCAGGGTGTCTTTGTACCTTTTCTTTTGTCCCCATTTGCATCCATTTCCCCTCTTCCAGTTGCCCGTACGCAGTTGTTTGGAAGCCTTGAATCACGGTATCCTGTCCATCGGAGTGCCCAATGATTTGGGATTCTGTGCTGGGAATGTTTGCCTGGGTCAGTACTCTGACATTGGTCCGTCTATCCTCCCATCTGATGCTCAGTATCTCCCTCAAGAACTGTTGCTGCTGGGGCTCCAGTTCTTGAAGGTGTGTGTGTGTATGTATGTCACACACACACACACACACCACGTTTTATGACGTATTGCACTGAATGGAACCATAGCTCCTATTTTACGCCCTCTGTTTGTTTGTGTTGTATTTAAATAGGAGAATCACAGCTAGTGATTGAGCTAGTCTGCTGTTTTCAGGGATTGACTCACTTCATGTAAACAAGGAGTATGTCAACAAAGAGAAAAGGGTTGCTACACTGGTAGAACTGTCCTGGCTTCAGACCTTTTACAGCAGTCCACCTCAACTCTAACATACTGAACAGAAATATAGACACAACATTTTCAACGTTTTTACTGAGTTTTACTGAGTAAGTCAATTGAAATCAATTCATTAGGCCCTAATCTATGGATTTCACATGACTGGGCAGGGATGCAGCCATGGCTGGGCCTTGGAGGGCAGTGCTCTAATTATGTGACACATACACTTGGAGTAGCATAATTAACACCCTTTTCTATTGCTTTAATTATTGGCCACATACAGTGCATTCGGATATTATTCAGACCTCTTCCCATTTTCCACATTTTGTTACGTAACAGCCTTATGCTAAAATGGATTACATAGTTTTTTCCCCCTCATCAATCTACACAAAATACCCTATGAAGACAAAATAGGTTTGTAGAAATTTTTGCTAATGTATAAAAAATAAATCATATTTACATAATTATTCAGACCCTTAATTCAGTACTTAGTTGAAGCACCTTTGGCAGCGATTACAGCCTCGAGTCTTCTTGGGTATAACGCTACAAACTTGGCACACCTGTATTTGGGCAGTTTCTTCCATTCTTCTCTGCAGATCCTCCCAAGCTCTGTCAGGTTGGATGGGGAGCGTCGCTTCCGTGCTTTCGATCGGGTCGCTTTCGATCGGGTTCCGTGCTCTGGCTGGGCCACTCAAGGACATTCAGAGACTTGTCCCAAAGTCCCTCCTGCGTTGTCTTGTGCTTAGACTTGTTGACCTGTTTGAAGGTGAAGGTCCTGAGGTCCTGAGCGCTTTGGAGCATGTTTTCATCAAGGATCTCTCTGTACATTGCTTCGTTCATCTTTTTCTCAATCCTGACTAGTCTCCCAGTCCCTGCCTCTGAAAAACATCACCACAACATGATGCTGCCACCACCATGCTTCACCGTAGGGATGGTGCCAGGGTTCCTCCAGACGTGACGCTTGGCATTCAGGCCAAAGAGTTCAATCTTGGTTTCTTCAGACCAGAGAATCTTGTTTCTCATGGTCTGAGAGTCCTTTAGGTGCCTTTTAGCAAACTAAGCGGACTGTTTTGTGCCTTTTACTGAGGAGTGGCTTCCGTCTGGCCACTCTGCCATAAAGGCCTGATTGGTGGAGTGCTGCAGAGATAGTTGTCCTTCTGGAAGGTTCTCCAATCTCCACAGAGGAACTCTGGAGCTCTGTCAGAGTGACCATCGGGTTCTTGGTCACCTCCCTGACCAAGGCCCTTCTCCCCCGATTGCTCAGTTTGGCCAGGTGGCCAGCTCTAGGAAGAGTCTTGGTGGTTCCAAACTTCTTCCATTTACAAATAATGGAGGCCACAGTTTTCTTGGGAACCTTCAATGCTGCAAAAATGTTTTGGTACCCTTCCCCATGTCTGTGCACTGTCAAATGTGGGACCTTTTATACATATTGACAAGTGTGTGCCTTTCCAAATCGTGTCCAATCAATTTAATTTACCACAGGTGGACTCCAATCAAGTTGTAGAAACATCTGAAGGATGATCAATAGAAACAGGATGCAGCTGCACTCAAAGTCTCATAGTAACGGGTCTAAATACTTATGTAAATAAGGTATTTCAGTTTTTTATTTTTAATAGATTTGCACAAATGTCTAAAAACCTGTTTTCGCTTCGTCATTATGGGGTATTGTGTTTAGCTCGATGAGGACATTTTTTTTTATTTAATCAATTTTAGAATAAGGCTGTAAAGTAACAAAAGGTGGAAAAGGATAAAGGGTCTGAGTACTTCCTGAATGCACTGTACACTTGCCAGTGGTTATATTAGTGAAAGGGAGAGAATATTTGTGCTACTGCCTAACCGTCTCCGTAAGATCAGCTCCAAAACTCGCTAGTCGCTATACACTCTACTTTTTTACGTGTGAAGAGTGAAGACTCCAACGTAACTCTTTCCTCGAAATCCAGTTTCAACTCTCACTGTTTTCTGCTTGTACTGGGTTTGACAGCCTCATTTGTGAAGTGTCTCAATTAAGGGGAATATTTCTCCCGACATCTCTGCACAGCCAAGCTGTGTCTGTAGCACATAAAATCCTGCGCTTAAGGAAGTCATCACACATCTTTCAGAGTCTGCAAAGAGACGCCAGCTAAAAATAGCAGAACCTCAACGCTGGTTAATGCTCATCGTCGCCCCCAGACAGTTGTATTTGCATATCTTTTATGTGTTTTTTCCTCCTTTTTTAACAGTTTTGATTCCCTCTCTTCAGCAGAGCAAGACTGTCGTATAGGGATCCTCTGGCGGGGGGTCGCTGTGTGTGTGTGTGTGTGTGTGTTCTTTGGGGAAGGGGATGTTTTAAAAAGCAGCAATCTGAAAAGCAGCCGACAGTTGGGTAATTAAAGATTTGCGAAAGGCGAGCCTTTGTTTTTTCCCCTCCCTCCCTCCCTCCCTTCCCTCCCTTTTCCCTCCCTCCCTCCCTCCCTCCCTCCCTCCCTCCCTCCCTCCCTCCCTCCCTCCCCCTCCCTCCCCTCTCCCTCCCTCCCTCCCTCCCTCCCTGTATTTCCTTTCATCTCTCTTTTGGAAAGTGTAACGGCTCTGTCTGAGTTTATCAGAGGGATGGTACATTGAGTCCAGAGAGCCATCTGGTCCTGCCGCCACTACTCCTCTCTCTCTCTCAAGCAAGTAATGTGATGACTTCTCAACTGTCCCCAACACCAACACCCTCTCATGGCTCAGTGTCAAGAAAAAACGAAGATCGGCTAGCAACACAGCTAGCGTTTTAGTCTGGCTGATCAACGGCACTTTTAGAGTCTGTCCAACCGCCTCACATGGACAATAGCCATCCACTTGGACAATGTTTTCATCAGTGTTTTTCAAACTTGCAATGGTGTCATACATAATACTTCAAATGTAAATATTTTAAATTACGTTAGTCTGACACATGAAGATTACTCAAGTAAAGAGAAACAGCGAATGACTAGGCTTGGGTGGGCATTGTTATGTATGGTCATACTGTACATTGTTATGTATGGTCATACTGTACATTGTTATGTATGGTCATACTGTACATTGTTATGTATGGTCATACTGTACATTGTTATGTATGGCCATACTGTACATTGTTATGTATGGTTGTACTGTACATTGTTTTGTATGGTCGTACTGTACATTGTTATGTATGGTCGTACTGTACATTGTTATGTATGGTCGTACTGTACATTGTTATGTATGGTCATACTGTACATTGTTATGGTTTACGACAGTATGCTGCTTTATGGATGAATGTGTTGTGAGAATGAGTGGCACATGCCAACGCTGCAGTCAGCCTCCTATGGAACCACTTTGCCGGGAAAGAGCAAGTGCTCCTCCAACGCTACTGGCTACGGAAAAGACAACAACGGCCGGTAGAAACCATTCAAAGCTAGGTGGCTAGTCTGAGGGATTTGGCTAGCTCTTGTAACTACGGGACACTTCAGGATGAGATCATCAGGGATCAGCTGATAGAGGGAACGTTATGTGAAAAGACAAGGGAGAAACTGCTTTTGGAATCGGATAATTTACAACTTGATGGAGCTATTAAAATAGCAATCCAGGTTGAAGCGACTTTGGAATGCTCTACTATGCTAACAGACAGTTCTGCAGCATACACTCGGCCCCCTGCCATTCTCACACAGCAGCTTCAGGCCGAGCAGGCGCACTACAGCGATCACAAGCGGCGCACGCCCTCCCACGTCGATAGCTGCATGGACACAGACAAACAAATAGTAGTTGTGGCAACTGTGGTGCTCGCTCTCACAATTCAAGGGCTTCAAACTGCCCAGCCCATGGGAAAATATGCAAGAACTGTTCAAAAATCGAATCACTTTGCAAAAGTGTGTCATTCTGCCCCAGCTACTAGCTCCACTCAGAACAGGCCCTTATTTTCGTCTCACTCTCAACATGAACACACTGAAATTCGAACCGTCTCCACCAACCATGTGTAATTCAAGACATGCGCTGTGCAGCTGGGCAAGGTGGGTTTGCCTTTGCTACTGAATACTGGCACTGCGATGTTGTTGCTCAACCTTGCCACTTACTACAAGTTTTTCGGTCACCTACCACTCCAACAGCCCTGCACTGCCCTGTGTGGGTATGGTAGATCCAAGATAGACATTGCAGGCACCCTCCAGGTCCTCGTGCACTTTTGCGCCAAGCAGCTGCTTTCGAAGCGGGGTGCCAATCTCCTGGGCCTCGACCTCTTCACAGGCTTGGGATTCACACTGAGAGATGACAGTGGGTCAGCTATCCACCAAGTTACCGGCACATGGCAACATAACTGGCCAGCTCTGTTTGATGGACTGGGCTGCCTCACAGCTTTTACTCACAGGCCCCTAGTGAACCCGGACGTGACCCCAGTCTTGCAGCCCCTGCGGCGCATTCCCTTTGCATAAGATCTACAGTCACAGTTGGAGGCAGGCATCATTGAGCCAGTCAACACTGTCTCCTGGATTTCAAACTTGGTCATTGCAACCAAAAAGTCTGATGGAATCCTGACCTGTGTGGATCTCTGTGCTGTGAACAAGGCTGTTGTCCAAAATAAGTACCCCTTGCCTACAGCTGAGAAACTGACCGCACAATTTCATGGCTCCAGGGTCTTCACAAAGCTCGACCTGCGTCAGGGTTATCTTCAGGTGCCTCTCCACCCAGCCAGCAGAGACCTCACGGCCTTTGTTACGCATACTGTTGTGTTTAGGTACACACACATTCCTTTTGGACTTAGCTCCGCCCCCAGCTGCTTCCAGAAAGTGATGAGCACCATCCTCGCTGGAATACCCACGTGTGACAGTCTATCTGGACGACATCATGGTCCACAGTCCTGACCTCCACATCTATGACCATCGACTCCACAGAGTATCCAGTGCTCTAAGGAACAACCTGGCCCTGAAGGGTGGAAAATGCACCTTTGCAGCTCCAGCCGTCAAATTTGCCCCACTCATGTCAAACATTTAAACCATCCATCGCATTCTGGAACCGACCTCAGCCTCTCAGGTGGCCTCGTTCTTGGGCATGACAGCCCACTACCTCCGATTTCTACCCCACTACTCTCAGACCACAGCGCCCCTTCACCAGCTCCTCAAGAAGGACGAGCCATGGGCCTGGACGGCAGCCTGCTCAGACGCGGTCCGCTCACTGAAGAGCCAGCTGACCACAACCCCAGTCTTGGCTCACTTTGACCCCGTCTGCCCCACCATTGTCACCTGTGACGCCTCAGCTGAAACACTAGGAGTTGTCCTCTCACAGCTGCAGAATGGCATTGAGAGGCCCGTCGCCTTCGCCTCGAGGGCCCTGATCCCCACTGAACAACGGTACTCTGTGGGCGAATGAGAAGCGGCCTGTGTCACCGGCCTGTGTCTGGGCGTGTGAAAGGTGGCACCTCTACCCATACGCCCGGCTGTTCACGCTCCGAACCGACCACCAGTCCCTCACAATGCTACTGTCAGCATTAGGAACTGGCCACAAGCCAATTCGGCTGCACAGATGGGCCGACCGCCTCAGACAGTATGACTATCAGCTGAAGTTCACTCTGGGGAGGGATAATGTGGAGGCAGACCTCCTCAGACAGTATGACTATCAGCTGAAGTTCACTCCGGGGAGGGATAACGTGGTGGCCGACCTCCTCAGACAGTATGACTATCAGCTGAAGTTCACTCCGGGGAGGGATAATGTGGTGGCCGACCTCCTCAGACAGTATGACTATCAGCTGAAGTTCACTCCGGGGAGGGATAACGTGGTGGCCGACCTCCTCAGACAGTATGACTATCAGCTGAAGTTCACTCCGGGAGGGATAACGTGGTGGCCGACCTCCTCAGACAGTATGACTATCAGCTGAAGTTCACTCCGGGGAGGGATAACGTGGTGGCCGACCTCCTCAGACAGTATGACTATCAGCTGAAGTTCACTCCGGGGAGGGATAACGTGGTGGCCGACCTCCTCAGACAGTATGACTATCAGCTGAAGTTCACTCCGGGAGGGATAACGTGGTGGCCGACCTCCTCAGACAGTATGACTATCAGCTGAAGTTCACTCCGGGAGGGATAACGTGGTGGCCGACCTCCTCAGACAGTATGACTATCAGCTGAAGTTCACTCCGGGGAGGGATAACGTGGTGGCCGACCTCCTCAGACAGTATGACTATCAGCTGAAGTTCACTCCGGGGAGGGATAACGTGGTGGCCGACCTCCTCAGACAGTATGACTATCAGCTGAAGTTCACTCCGGGGAGGGATAACATGGTGGCAGACCTCCTCTCATGCTCCTACTCCGACTGTCTTGCCAGACGACAATGAAACTCAGCTCGTACAAAGGCTCTACGCTCGCTTTCAGTCAGCCGCCTCATTGGACGAGCTGAAGCAAGCATCGGAACAGGATCCCACTGTCTACCCTGCGCACCTACATACGCAGTGGATGGCCAGCACGTGTAAGAGCTGGTTCCTTTCGCCAGGGTGAATCACAAACATACTTGCTGGGAAGAAGTCTGTGTCTCTCGAGGGTTTTGCACTGTGGTCCCGAGTGGCCTGTGTGGGTGTGTTCTATCCATGGCGCACGAAGCTCACTTGGGCATAGTGAAGGTCAAGCAGCGATGACCTTGTGTGGTGGCCAGACATCAACCACAACATTAAAGCCCGTCCCGCCCCTGGGATCACATCAAGCTAGACATCTGTGGCGAGATCCATGGGCACGCAGTCCCTCGCCATCAGAGCTTCCTGGTTGCCAGAAGTGTTTCCTGTCTGAACTGTCACAGCACAGGCCATCGTGGACATCCTAGACAGCCTGTTCACGAGGTGGGGCCTACCCCTCATCTTCACCACGGACAACGGGCCACAGCTAACCTCTGTCGAGTTCTCCACCTATCTCAGCAACAAGGGAATCAAACACATCCATGAGGCCTACTACAACCTGTTGGAACGCTGAAGAACGGCATCAGAGGTCCAGGGGTGCATGTTCCAAACTGCCTTGAACCAAATGCTAATGCGCTGCAGAGCAAGCAAACACACAACAACACAGGTCTCCCCGGCATCTCTCATGCTAGGTCGTGAGATGGATCTGCCACTGGACAGACTCGGAGAGCAGCACCCAAGAAAAGCAGGCAGTGACCAGGCACCAAATGAAACAGCATTTCAACAAGGCACACAGGGTGAAGAAGCCAGACTGGGTCCAAGCCCGACGGCATCAGCAGTGCAACAAAATGGCCTCATTCTGGACGCCATCTGATGGACATTCTCCACTGCTACCACCCGAGCTCCTGCCTCTGTGGGCTCTCCAAGGGCCAGAGCCACAAGCGGTGGCGGATGAAGAACGGCGGATGCTGGCACGAACTCGCCCTAATCATCTGGGGGACTACTTAACCTCCTCTCATTCTTAGGCTCCGTTAGGTGTCTTAGTCAACCTCCCGGTTAATGGACTGAACTGGCTAGTTCGGGCTAGTTGTTACAGGTATCACTCTAGGTTCTTGCCCTATGGACATTTTATAGATGGTACAGTACCAGTTCCTGGTTTTGGAAGGGGGGGAAATGTCATGTACGGTATGATGTGCTGTACGTTGTACTGTACATTGTTATGGTTTACGACAGTGTGCTGCTTTACGGATGAATGGGTTGTGAGAAGGAGTGGCACATGTCATTAAACGAGAAAGTGTGAAAACAAACAATGTGAAACCATGCAGATGTGCGTTCTTCTGCAGCTAAGCTAGATATAACAGACATGTTTATCATATAAACATAATACCATGTACTACAGCTGTATAATTTATTGTACAGCCAACAGCAGTTAAGATGTCTGTCAATGTTAAACATCGCTGCACGCAAACACTACAGTATGTCAGCGCTGAAAGATTTTGCCATGACAGGCTTTCTCGCTAGACATATCTTTAGTGCTTATTTCAAATACAGTTGTCACCGTTTAGTTGATCATAATCAGATATTTTAAACACTTTAATAATGTACCACTTTACTCATCATATGTATATACTGTATTCTATTCTACTGCATTTAGTCAATGCCACTCTGACATTGTTCGTCTTAATATTTATATATTTCTTTTACTTTTAGATGTGTGTATTGTTGTGAATTGTTAGATATTACTGCACTGTTGGAGCTAGGAACACAAGCATTTTGCTACACCCACAATGGCATCTGCTAAATATGTGTATGGGACACTTGATTTGATTTGATTTTGATTTGAGGTCATAGCAGATGTTACTCAGTATCTGTGACAAGTATTGAATTATATCCACTCAAATTTTCGGGATTTAAAAAAGTCATATCCAAATAAAGAAGACATTTAGTTATTGAAGTACTTGCTAGATATATCTTCTCTTAGCTGACTTGAAACTTCAAAAAAAGACTTGGAACTCCCCAAAAACTAAAGGAACAAACATTTCTCCAGGACCACTGCTCCCCTTGGTTAATCTATTGCACAAATAAATCTGCCATTAATATGTAACTCCTCTGAAAACTTTCTAAATGTGATTAAATGCAGATTAAGGAAACATTATGGAAACTCACTGACTAAGCACTGCTATTTCCTGAGATTCAGAAACTGGCCATTTTCATGATTGTTATTATTAGTGGGCTCTAGCTGTCCTTGAGGATTTGTGTCATTTGGCCAAAAAGATGGAGACTGCGCATCACAGTGCCAGCTTTTACCATGTGACATTGCTGAATTGATGCAGCGTTTCTTTGTGAAGCCACATATTTTCTGTGAAAATTAATTTTCATTCCGATCGTGCTTGCACCCACTCAGCCTTGGCCCTGTCGGGATTCAAAATGAATAACCAATTATTGCTTTGCTATCATGCTCAGTTTGACGCTGACCACTCCACATTCGGATTGAGAAGGACTGTATAACCAGTAATTAAGAGAAGCAGCAGAGCAGAAAGTATTTGTCTCCGCTTGGAATTTACAGTGGGTGTCTGCACTAGACTGACAGGATTATTATGCTTAACCAAATATGTGATTTTTAGACATAAAATCCCTACCAAGAAATGTGCGACCCATTTTCCATATCTTTTCATTCTTGTTGAAGTGTAGCTCCAGGGGGATATTGGGTTGGCCTGTGCAGAGTTTTATGAGATCTGTCGGTTACTGTTTGGAATGTGCTACTGGATTCTTTTCATGGTGGTGTGTTTCGTTATTGCCCACTATGGTTTTCATTGGCCATCAAATGGTGGGCGCAAAGATGATTTGTTTCATGTATGCTGCTGTTCCATAGTTTTCCATATCGTAGTTTTTTACATCATCATGAATTCCAACCATTTCAGCAAGTATCAGTGAAAATATTGTTGGTGAGTTTATTGCAAGTGTTTATGATGCATTTAAGGGGTGTCAGAATAATCAGAAACGTTTATTTTCGACTATTTGAACGACCCTCCAAGTCGGAATTACGTAAACACTCTGATTATTCACATTTTCTATGAACGATTATTAAAGATGATGGAACAAAGTTGTTTACAACATAATAATGTAGCTATGTAGCTAGTTTAACTATATTGTCAATGTTAGCAAGCTAATTTATTATTAGCAACATTAGCTTGCTCAGCTTCTGATAATACTGTAATATGACTTTCCCGAAGCGGATCCTGTGTTTTGCCTTCCACCCAGGACAATGGATCGGATCCCAGCCGGCGACCCAAAACAACGACGCCGTAAAAGGGGCAAACGAAGCGGTCTTCTGGTCAGGCTCCGGAGACGGGCACATCGCGCACCACCCCCTAGCATACTACTCGCCAATGTCCAGTCTCTTGACAACAAGGTTGATGAAATCCGAGCAAGGGTAGCATTCCAGAGAGACATCAGAGACTGTAACGTTCTTTGCTTCACTGAAACATGGCTCACTCAAGAAACGCTATCGGAGTCGGTGCAACCAGCTAGTTTCTTCACGTATCTTTCTGGTAAGAAGAGGGGCGGGGGATATGCCTTATGATTAACGAGACGTTGTGTGATCATAACAACATACAGGAACTCAAGTCCTTCTGTTCACCTGACTTAGAATTCCTCTCAATCAAATGTCTACCGCATTATCTACCAAGGGAATTCTCTTCGATTATAATCACAGCCGTATATATTCCCCCCCAAGCAGACACATCGATGGCCCTGAACAAACTTTATTTGACTCTATGTAAACTGGAAACCACATATCCTGAGGCTGCATTTATTTTAGCTGGGGATTTTAACAAGGCTAATCTGAAAACAAGACTCCCTAAATTCTATCAGCATATCGATTGCGCAACCAGGGCTGGTAATACCTTTGATCATTCTTATTCTAACTTCCGTAACGCATATAAGGCCCTCTCCCGCCCTCCTTTCGGGAAAAGCTGACCACGACTCCATTTTGTTGCTTCCAGCCTACAGACAGAGACTAAATCAAGAAGCTCCCGCGCTCAGGTCTGTTCAACACTTGTCCGACCAAACTGATTCCACGCTTCAAGACTGCTTCGATCACGTGGATTGGGATATATTCCGCATTGCGTCCAACAACAACATTGACGAATACACTGATTCGGTGAGCGAGTTCATTAGAAAGTGCATCGGCGATGTTATACCCACAGCAACGATTAAAACATTCCCAAACCAGAAACCGTGGATTGATGGCAGCATTCGCGCGAAACTGAAAGTGCGAACCACTGCTTTTAACCAGGGCAAGGTGACCGGAAACATGACCGAATACAAATCGTGTAGCTATTCCCTCTGCAAGGCAATCAAACAAGCTAAGTGTCAGTATAGAGACAAAGTAGAGCCGCAATTCAACGGCTCAGACACAAGAGGTATGTGGCAGGGTCTACAGTCAATCACGGATTACAAAAAGAAAACCAGCCCCCTCGCGGACTAGGATGTCTTGCTCACAGACAGACTAAATAACTTTTTTTACTCGCTTTGAGGACAATACAGTACCACTGACACGGCCCGCTACCAAAACCTGCGGACTCTCCTTCACTGCACCCGACGTGAGAAAAACATTTAAACGTGTTAACCCTTGCAAGGCTGCAGGCCCAGACGGCATCCCCAGCCTCGTCCTCAGAGCATGCACAGACCAGCTGGCTGGTGTGTTTACGGACATATTCAATCAATCCTTATCCCAGTCTGCTGTTCCCACATGCTTCAAGAGGGCCACCATTGTTCCTGTTCCCAAGAAAGCTAAGGTAACTGAGCTAAACGACTACTCACTTCTGTCATCATGAAGTGCTTTGAGAGACTAGTCAAGGACCATATCACCTCCACCGTACCTGACACCCTAGACCCACTCCAATTTGCTTACCGCCCCAATAGGTCCACAGACAACGCAATCGAAATCACACTGCCCTAATCCATCTGGACAAGAGGAATACCTATGTGAGAATGCTGTTCATCGACTACAGCTCAGCATTTAACACCATAGTACCCTCCAAACTCGTCATCAAGCTCAAGACCCTGGGTCTCGACCCCGACCTGTGCAACTGGGTAGTGGACTTCCTGACGGGCCACCCCCAGGTGGTGAGGGTAGGTAACAACATCTCCACCTCGCTGATCCTCAAGGGTGCGTTCTGAGCCCTCTCGTGTACTCCCTGTTCACCCATGACTGGCCATACACGCCTCCAACTCAATCATCAAGTTTGCGGACGACACTACAGTGGTAGGCTTGATTACCAACAACGACGAGACGGCCTACAGGGAGGAGGTGAGGGCCCTCAGAGTGTGGTGTCAGGAAAATAACCTCACACTCAACGTCAACAAAACAAAGGAGATGATTGTGGACTTCAGGAAACAGCAGAGGGAGCACCCCCCTATCCACATCGACGGGGCAGTAGTGGAGAGGGTAGTAAGTTTTAAGTTCCTCTGCGTACACATCACGGACAAACTGAATTGGTCCGCCCACACAGACAGCGTTGTGAAGAAGGCGCAGCAGTGCCTCTTCAACCTCAGGAGGCTGAAGAAATTCGTCTTGACACCAAAAGCACTCACAAACTTCTACAGATGCACCATTGAGAGCATCCTGTCGGACTGTATCACTGCCTGGTACGCCAACTGCTCCGCCCACAACCGTAAGGCTCTCCCGAGGGTAGTGAGGTCTGCACAACGCATCACCGGGGGCAAACTACCTGCCCTCCAGGACACCTACACCACCCGATGTCACAGGAAGGCCATATAGATCATCAAGGACAACAACCACCCAAGCCACTGCCTGTTCACCCCGCTATCATCCAAAATGCGAGGTCAGTACAGGTGCATCAAAGCAGGGACAGAGAGACTGAAAAACAGCTTCTATCTCAAGGCCACCAGACTGTTAAACAGCCACCACTAATATTGAGTGGCTGCTGCCAACATGCTGACTCAACTCCAGCCACTTTAATAATGGAAATTGATGTAAAAAATGTATCACTAGCCACTTCAAACAATGCCACTTAATATAATGTTTACATACCCTACATTACTCATCTCATATGTATGTGTATATACTGTACTCTACATCATCTACTGCATCTTTATGTAATACATGTATCACTAGCCACTTTAAACTATGCCACTTTGTTTACATACCCTACATTACTCATCTCATATGTATATACTGTACTCGATACCATCTACTGCATCGTGCCTATGCCGTTCTGTACCATCACTCATTCATATATATGTACATATTCTTTATCCCTTTACACTTGTGTGTATAAGGTAGTAGTTGTGGAATTGTTAGGTTAGATTACTCGTTGGTTATTACTGCATTGTCGGGAACTAGAAGCACAAGCACTTCGCTACACTCGCATTAACATCTGCTAACCATGTGTATGTGACAAATCAAATTTGATTTGATTTGATTTAGCTAGCTATCTCATTAGACCGACCAAGCAATTTATGACTTCACCAACTAGAAAATAAGATTCAGAGTAACATTTGAATGCAGCGTTACATGCTAGCTTCTCTTCCCTCTTCTATGGAACAAACTGTGACAATGACCCTGTTATACCATACCGTATCTCTGACATTGTTCATCCATCGTAAAATCTCAGTGAGTTTGTCAGGGGGGCTATCAGATGTGCATTCTCTTAGACTTGCGCAAGCAGTCTGTCCCCGCAGGCAGGGAGTTGGCGCTGAGAGGAGCTCTCTGGTCAGCCAGTAAGTCAGTCATCCAGCCAGTCAGTCAGTCATCCAACCAGACAGCCAGTCATCCAACCAGTCAGTCATCCAGCCAAGCTCCAATCAGCCAGCCAGTCAGTCAGTGGAGTAGTCGGGCGCCCAGCAAACCAGGGCGTCAGTTGAACAGTCAGTCACTGGCACATATCTACTTGTCCCATTGCTGTCTCTCCAGGGGAAAACAGTGGCTTTTTATGCTTTATCAGCACGGCGCTGCCTGCTGCCTGGTTGTAGGTGTCTTAATACAAACACACAAATAAATGGAGTGGATGGAAATAGCTGTCCTCTCATCTGGAGCCAAGCTGTCCCATCACGCTGATCAAGGTCATTGTCTTTAATGAAACAGGGGGCTGTGATGGCCTCCTCCACTCAACTTTTGTTGGAGTCAGCAAATGTTCCTTTTAACGCTTTTCCCCAAATAGATCAAACACATTATTGGAGGTTAAAACAGGAACAATATCTTTAAGAAACACCAGTGTAATTGTGGGTCGTTTTCTCTTCAGAAGTCTTTGTACATCAGGCGGCCACAGTCCCTTTCTCATAAACACCACGGACCCCGATTTCCATCTGGGTTGGGACTGAACATGTTGCGGTGTACTTAGATAGACCATGTCCTAACCTTCTCTGGGTGTCACTCCTTAGACAGCTATATTTTAGGCAGCCATTAGAAGCCTACATTAGGTAACACTTTATTTGATCGTACCTCCATAAGGACATAATAACACAACGATAAGCAGTAAATAAGAATATGCCAACAACCAGACTGCTAGGGAGCCAGGAGAGCTACCAGCCAAGGTTGGAGACAATGCCAGAGATAAACACCAACAATAGTCACCATAATCCTATACCATTCATGTGGGTCATCAGAGAGGTACCATTTACCATACCATCCATGCTGACATTTCCCTGGGGTACCATCTTTTTCCTTGTCTCTACTCTGGTTCCTCTTTTGATGTCTTCCCACCATGATGTCACAGGATTACGTGTAGAACCTAGAGCCTAGCCAACCTCAGGAATTTGTGTAGAACCCAGAGTTTAGCAAACCTCACAGGATTATTTGTAGGGCCCAGAGCCAAGCCAACCTGAACAGACGATGCTCTCTTGGTACTTCATGCATTGAGGGGTTTAGTGGGGTTTTATTATGTGCAGAGGTCACAGGCTGAGTATGTGAAGTAGCCTACGTCAAAAGAAAGAGTCAACGCAAATCTGTTAAGGGAGTCTGTTAAGAGCTTTTGATTGAGATACTAGTGCTGCACAATTGACTGTTGAAGGCTCTCCTGGTGTCATGGCATCAAGTGCATTTCAAAGACTTAAGTGGGAGTTTGTCATTTCGCTGTCATTTCAGGGAAAGTCCTGTCGTGTGGTATTACATGG
This sequence comes from Oncorhynchus tshawytscha, assembly GCF_018296145.1. Classification (NCBI taxonomy): domain Eukaryota; kingdom Metazoa; phylum Chordata; class Actinopteri; order Salmoniformes; family Salmonidae; genus Oncorhynchus; species Oncorhynchus tshawytscha. Next base: position 59,217,641 of record NC_056441.1, read on the forward strand.
ACAAAGTGTTACTTGAATTCTTTGCTTGTGGTTTTTGATATGCTATTAATTTGCAATCAAGGCAAATGAGCAGTGGGAAATGTTATTCTCGATATACTGTATTCCCCTCCATTTGCCCAATGAGTCAACAACCTGCTCAGCTATACCACTGCAGCAAGGTCACATGGTCCATCACTAATGGTATACACAGCGCTGTAGGGTCACATGGGTTGATATGATGATATGGTACTGTACATTATTTCCTGGAATATTTTCTGTGTATTTTTATTTTTCCCATATGCTTTAGCCAATATACTATAGAGACAATGTTCTATTTAATTCTGTACTTTGGCCTGTTTCATCTGATCTGACCAGACCTTTGTTGCCATTTGCAGATGCTGTACTCTAGAGGCTGTGGACTGTGTAGAGACTGAGAGACGAGTGGAGGCAGGTCAGTGCATGTTCTCTCTATTCCCACTGTTTGAGTGCCCTTTGAGAGGATGTCATCATTTTGTTCCAGTATATGATAATATGGCTAGGATCATGATATCCAGGCCTACTCTGAAACACTCTGTGACTTTGTTTTCCCTACTTTGATTCATACTCAGTATTATTCTGCCTTATGCGCTTTCCGACTGTACATACAATGTATTGTAAAGTTATGTGAGGTTTTCTCAGAAATACTATATGTCAGCAATTGAAATGACTAGGTAAAGGGAATTACTGTATTCCAATCAGATGTGGGTCACCTGTTTACCATGACCAAACATTACAGAAGAGCTGAAAGTCATGCATCCTTCTGTTCAGTTCCATTGAAACACAAAACCTAAGTTTCCAGTCCAAAACCCTTCTCAAACCCTTCCAACGCCTTGTCCACAAGGAGGTCTCTAGTCCTGTTGTATGTGGATTGAGGACACAACCCTCTTTCTCTCTCTCTCTCTCTCTCTCTCTCTCTCTCTCTTTCTCTCTCTCTCTCTCTCTCTCTCTCTCTCATCCTTTGAAAGCACTGGTACTGACCTTGGGAAAGATTCCACCTCCAAAGAAGAGAAGAGCTGAGAGAGAAAGAGAGAGAGAGGGGGGGGGGTTATGTGAAGCCCCCCTGCGAGAGAGGAAGTCACAACACAAAAACATGGCTGGCTCAGCATTCTGTTAGCAGCCTGTTTAGATAGGCCTGGTCTGTCCTGGTTTAGCCTGAGATGATGCTTCTCCAACATAGTACCTATGCCAGTGAACACAATGACCGCCTTGGATGCCCTCTTAGGGGTACACACTGCCCCCTTCACCCCTCTCAGGGGCCATTTTAATAAACTCACTCACTGTGTGGTCCGTGGCTGTTCAGAGCCCATGAAGAGGTATTGTGGGATTGAGGACACCTCGATACCATAAGAGCTCTTAATTAACACAGTATGCGAAAGCCAAAAGGTTATCAAAGTTTAAGCGCAATGACGTCAAGTCTGATATAGTATGATGTCTTACAAAGTATTACTGCTCTTACGGAATCCTCCTTCCTTTTTCCCCCATCAGCCTGGGAGGGAATCCGACCTTCGATATCTTCATTGATTCGGACAATGAACACGTTGGTTTTTTTTTTTAAATCAATGCGCTTCCTAAGTTCTACCCCTGCTTTAACACTTTCTGCAGGACATTCAGTACTGATTGAAAAGGTGAGTGAGTTTACAATAGTTCCTTCTGAGGGCCATTGGCACCACGTGAACAGTGTGTGTGTGTGTTTGTGTGTGTGTTTGTGTGTGCATGTGTGTGTGAGTGTGTGTGTTGCTCTGGTCTGGGAGGTACAAAGGCTCCTTACCTCATGGCATTGGCATTCCCTGAGAGAATGAGCAGGAACAGAGAGAGGGAGCAGGCACACACTGGGGGTATTCATAGGGCCCGTCCCCACGGAAGGAGCCAGGGTTGAGTATTAGCCCCTATTAAGAAACAAAGCCAGTCCAGCAGGGGCCTGGCACGATGGAGAGACACAGAGAATGGGAGGGAGAGAAAAAGAGAGAGGGGTATTTGGGTTGTGGTCAAAGTGTCACCAGTCTTTTGGAGAGAGAGAGAGAGAGAGATATAGAGAGAGATAGAGAGACAGAGAGACAGAGACAGATAGAGAGAGACAGAGAGAGAGAAAGAAGTAAATGAACAACAATGACGAATGGTTTGATGAAGAATGCAAAAACCTAAGAAAGAAATTGAGAAACCTGTCCAACCAAAAACATAGAGACCCAGGAAAACTGAGTCTATGGCTTCACTATGGTGAATCACTAAACTACAGAAATACACTATGGAAAAAGAAGGAACAGCACATCAGAAATCAGCTCAATGTAATTGAAGAATCCATAGACTCTAACCACTTCTGGGAAAATTGGAAAACACTAAACAAACAACAACACAAATAATTATCTATACAAAATGGAGATGTATGGGAGATGTATGCACTTCATATTATTTTTGGCTGTATAACAAACAACAAACAGCAACAACATATACATGATCAAATATAAATCTTAGAATCAAGTATTAAAGACTACCAGAACCCACTGGATTCTCCAATTACCTTGAATGAGCTACAGGACAAGATACAAACCATCCAACCCAAAAAGGCCTGTGATGTTGATGGTATCCTAAATGAAATTATAAAATATACAGACAACAAATTCCAATTGGCTATATTAAAACTCTTTAACATCATCTTTAGCTCTGGCATCTTCCCCAAAATTTGGAAGCAAGGACTGATCACCCCAATCCACAAAGGTAGAGACAAATTTGACCCCAATAACTCACGTGGGATATGCGTCAACAGCAACCTTGGGAAAATCCTCTGCATTATCATTGAGAGCAGACTCGTACATTTCCTCATACAACATACAACATTATAAAATCCATGTACACAAACAAGTGTGCAGTTAAAATTGGCAAAAAACACAAATTTCTTCCCACAGGGCCTGGTGTGAGACAGGGATACAGCTTAAGCCCCACCCTCTTCAACATATGTATCAACGAATTGGCGAGGGCACTAGAACAGTCTGCAGCACCTGGCCTCACCCTACTAGAATCTGAAGTCAAATGTCTACTGTTTGCTGATGATTTAGTGCTTCTGTCACCAAACAAGAGGGCCTACTGCAGCACCTAGATCTTCTGCACAGATTCTGCCAGACCTGGGCCCTGACAGTGAATCTCAGTAAGACCAAAATAATGGTGTTCCAGAAAAGGTCCAGTCGCCAGGACCACAAATACAAATTCCATCTAGACACCATTGCCAAAGAGCACACAAAAAATTATACATACCTTGGCCTAAACATCAGCATCACAGGTAACTTCCGCAAAGCTGTGAACGATTTGAGAGACAAGACAAGAAAGCCCTCTATGCCATCAAAAGGAACATAAAATTTGACATACCAATTAGGATCAGGCAAAAAATACTTTAATCAGTTATAGAACCCATTGTCCTTTATGGTTGTGAGGTCTGGGGTCCGCTCACCAACCAAGAATTCACAAAATGGGACAAACACCAAATTGAGACTCTGCATGCAGAATTCTGCAAAAATATCCTCAGTGTATAACGTAAAACACCAAATCATGCATGCAGAGCAGAATTAGGCCGATCAAAATCCAGAAAAGAGACGTTAAATTCTACAACCACCTAAAAGGAAGTGATTCCCAAACCTTCCATAACAAAGCCATCAACTACAGAGAGAGGAACCTGGACAAGAGGCCCTGGGGCTCTGTTCACAAACACAAACAGACACTACTGAGCACCAGGACAGCAAGAAAATTATACCCAACCAAGTCATGAGAAAACAAAAAGATAATTACTTGACAAATTGGAAAGAATTAACAAAAAACAGAGCAAACTAGAATGTCATTTGGCCCTAAACAGAGAGTACACAGTGGCAGAATACCTGACCACTGTGACTGACCCCGACTTAAAGAAAGCTTAGCCTGCTATTGAGAAAGGCCGCTGTAGGCAGAAGACAAGCTTTGTGCACACTGCCCACAAAATGAGGTGGAAACTGAGCTGCACTTCCTAACCTCCTGCCAAATGTATGACCATATTAGAGACACATTCCCTCAGATTACACAGATCCTCAATGAATTCGAAAACAAACCCGATTTTGATAAACTCCTATATCTACTTGGTGAAATACCACAGTGTGCCATCACAGCAGCAAGATTTGTGACCTGTTGTCACAAGAAAAGGACAACCAGTGAAGAACAAACATCATTGTAAATACAACCCATATTTATGCTTATTTATTTTCCCTTGTGTACTTGAACCATTTGTACATCGTTACAACACTGTATATATACATAATATGACATTTGTAATGTCTTTATTCTTTTGGAACTTCTGTGAGTGTAATGTTTACTGTTCATTTTTATTGTTTATTTCACTTTTGTATATTATCTACTTCACTTGCTTTGGCAATGTTAACATATGTTTCCCATGCCAAAACAGCCCCTTGAATTGAATTGAATTGAATTGAATTGAAGTGAATTGAGAGAGAGAGAGACAGATAGACAGAGACAAAGAGAAAGAGTGAGAGGGGTATTGTGGTTTAGGGCTGAGTGTCGCTAGTCTTTTGACCCACTCTCTCATCATACAGTGTACTGTAGATCTGTCAGGATGGCTCACAGAACATGTTCATGTGATTATTATCAACCCATAACCTCACAACTGACTGTGTGGGCAGCATCTGGTCTAGTACCACAACGAATGCAATGTTCAGCATCAATTCAGTTTTGGAATTTTTCAAAAGCTATCATATACCTACCACCCCTATTGTTTTAAAGAATAGCTTTTCTTTTTCGGAGAAAGGGGGTCTATAGGTTGAGAGTTGGGGGTCTTTAAAACCATACTGTAGTTTGCATCAAGATAACAGAGCTCTGATTTTATGTGTGATAGAATACAATTTAGAGACCTCGTCTTTTTAGCGTAATCCTCCACTATTTTATGCATCCCCCAGGCTCTTCTAATTGAAAAACGTTCCATTCGACAATTAATGGGAAACATGTGTTTTAAGGAAAGCGAAGCCAGCAATCTCTCTCCCAAGTTCGACTCTCAATATCAACAGAAATCCGGACCGTCTCATAAGCTTACAGTATGATGGAAAGAGTTAGGGTGAATATTTACAATTCCCGACACTCGCTGCATAGAACAAAAGGTGGTATCTAGACCCTAAAACGGTTCTTCAACTGTCCCCATATGAGAACCCTTTGAGGAACCCTTTTGGGTTCCATGGAAAACCCTTATTTTTTTGGAACCCTTTTTCTAAGAGTATACAGACACACAGTATCTCTGCAGTTGTGGATAGTGACTGAGATGAACCTAGCTGACAACCCCTGATCTTCTGGGCAGATACCCTCGCCTTTACCCCACAGCAGGTTGGTGAGGGGAGGACAGCTCATAATAATGGCTGGAATGGGATAATTGGAATGGTATTAAAACACGTAGAAATCGTGCGTTTGATGTGTTTGATACCATTCCATTATTTCCATTCCATTCCAGCCATTACTATAAGTCCGACCTCCCCAATTAAAGTGCCACCAGCCACCTGTGCTCTACACAGTGTGTGCATGTGTGTGTACGTGTGCGTGCATGCATGTGTGCATCATTCCTAATGGTAAAGTTTATTTGAAAATCCCAGTGGTGCCTCCAGCCCTGCCTACCTTAGGATCCCAACTAGCTCGACTGTTGGCTGCTGCTGTCTTAATGGTGCCGGAAGTGATTCACAGGAATGATGGGTCTACTCCAGATCTTGAGGAGAGATAAGAAGTTGTGGACTCCCCACAGCAGGTGCAGACCTTCAGGTCACACATTTATTACTCAGTAATGTCTCTCCTAGCCCCAGACATAGCAGGCTGAGGGTCTCAAATTACACATTACACTTACATTACACATTACACATACCAATATACTGTACACCGAATGAAAAGCTCACAAAACTCTATAGACTTATAGAATTTTATCAAACCAGGCCTCATACTTTGGATATTTATTTATGTATCTATTGTTACAAAATGGTTTGGTTCATTTTGTAGAGATGATACCCACACAAAATGCAAATAAGGATGTTAGCTAGCAAGTTGTCCATGTTTGAAACCGGTCTTGGAAAGTCTTAGTCTATAGGCTTATGGTTGTCAATCAAGCGCAACTATGAACTATGGACTCAACAGAGGACCTGGCCATTGTCATAAGTGAAGGAGAGGAGAGGTGGGGGGGAGAGACCATGGCTGTGTCTCAAATCACATCCTATTGCTCATACAGTACTATCCACTTCCAGAGCCACACCCATACAGTGAACTACTTTTGGCTCTGAAGATGAATGACTCTGGTCAAAAGTAGTGCACTTTAAGCAATAGGAAGTAGTACACTACATGGGGAATAGGGTGTGATTTGAGACACATCTCTCCTTCCTCCCTGCCTCCTGCCTCAGTGCACAGGCTAAGTAGCATGCACTGCAGCCTCTCCTCTCCAGGTAGCTAGCTAGCATAAAGCCTAGCCTCCCTTCCCACATCTGGAGGCAGCACTGAGCCAGCAGTCTCAGCTCTTAAAATTCCTGGCATGCTTCTTCCCAGGGCCAGGCACCCTCTCTCTCGCTTGCTGGCTGTCTTTTGTCAGGATCGAGTAGCATAAATTACTGTGTCCTCAAACAACCCATGTACATTCAGACATGTGCTAAAGGGGGCCCCACATTGGCAACCAGCTACGACTCCCAGTGCCAGCAACCATTTTCCAGCTCCGAAGCGGCATTCATCGATTCATCAATGGTTTATAAATGCCAGCTTTTCTCCCCCTCCCCCCGTCAAATACCCCTTCCAGATTAACAGAATTCTTCTGTTAACACCATTCCTAGAATGGATCATTGAGATCAATATCAGTTATCAACAGATTTGAAATAACTGTTACTGTGCTACCCTCACTTTATCTTGTACAGAACAGCATGGTGAGATGCACTATTAGTAAGCTGTAAAATCCTTGCTATACTAAATCAAATGAAACGTTATTGGTCACGTACACATATTTAGCAGATGTTATTGAGGGTGTAGTGAAATGTTTGTGTTCCTAGCTCCAACAGTGTAGTAATATTTAACAATTCACAACAATGCACACACATATTAAAGTAAAATAATGGAATTAAGAAAAATATAAATATTTGGATGAGCAATGTCGGAGTGGCATTAACTAAAATACAGTAGAATAGAATACGTATGAGATGAGTAAAGCAGTATGTAAACATTATTAACGTGACTAGTGTTCAATTATTTAAGTGACCAGTGATTCCATGTCTATGTATATGGGGCAGCAGCCTCTAAGGTGCAGGGTTGAGTAACCGGGTGGTAGCCGGCTACTGATGTCTATTTAACAGTCTGATGGCCTTGAGATGGAAGCTGTTTTTCAGTCTTTTTTCAGTTTTTTCACCGCGATAGGTTTGATAAATTCACCTCTGAACGTGAAATGTGTACTTACATTCTGAAATCTTGCTCTGATTTATCATCCAAAGGGTCCCAGAGATAACATGAAGTATCGTTTTGTTAGATAAAATCCTTTTTAATATCCTAAAAAGGTCCATATAGCATGCACAATCGATTTTGTATTTCCACTCGTTCAATTTGCAATGAAAGGAATCTGTGAAAATCTAACCCTAAACGTTGTTTCAACCAGTCAAATCACATTCATATGTATTCCTCAGCGATCCTAGAACGTAACCAGACTTCACTATATCATTAGGGGTGTAGTATATCCTATAGGTCACCACATTTGGTCAGAGAGCGATGTCTTCATGGCACTCCTAAGACGCGGGCGGTCTTAACTTGATCGACTCTAACTTTGTCAAATAAGTACCAACTGTGGTCAAACAAAGCTAAATAGATAGCCAATAAGCTGCGCTTTACGGGAGTATCCGGAAACCCTGTACCTGTCGTAAAATGTTGCTATGCTAACCTTGTGCATCAGTGTAACAGTATAAGTTTAGACCGTCCCCTCGCCCATACCCGGGCGCGAACCAGGGACCCTCTACACACATCAACAACAGTCACCCACAAAGCATCGTTACCCATCGCTCCACAAAAGCCGCGGCCCTTGCAGAGCAAGGGGAACAACTACTTCAAGGTCTCAGAGCAAGTGACGTCACCGATTGAAATGCTATTTAGCGCGAACACCGCTAACTAGCTAGCCATTTCACATGCGCAGCAACCAGTGATCCGGGTCAACAGCATCATTGTAACAGTATAACTTTAGACCGTCCCCTCGCCCATACCCGGGCGCGAACCAGGGGCCCTCTGCACACATCAACAACTGACACCCACGAAGCATCGTTACCCATCGCTCCACAAAAGACGCGGCCCTTGCAGAGCAAGGGGAACTACTACTTCAAGGTCTCAGAGCAAGTGACGTCACCGATTGAAACACTATTTAGCGCGAACACCGCTAACTAGCTAGCCATTTCACATCCGTTACATCAGCATGCCTTTCAGAGTTATTCAGAGTTATGAAGTTATGAAAACTGGTTGTTTTGCAAACTTATAATATGGCTACTAATATTGGAAAGCTAAATCAAAGTCCAAGTATACAGATTTAACGATATTCTTGCAGAAAAATGTAATATGAATTCAAATGTCTCCTCGATTTGCCCAAATGTACCTGGATGACTTCACACTAAATGTCATGTAGTTCGCTCATACTTCAAGGTATCCGTCTGAGACTTTGCACATACACTACTACCATCTTGTGGACACCATCATAATTACAACCAGAGTGATGGCTAGAACTGACACCTTTCTGTTGCATTTCAAAGATGGTGGTAGAAAAAAAGTTTTTTTCTTTGTATTTTCTTCTACCAGATCTATTGTGTTATATTCTCCTACATTCAATTCACATTTCCACAAACTTCAAAGTGTTTCCTTTCAAATGATGCCAAGAATATGCATTTCCTGACATTTTAGGCAAAAATTGAAAAAAAAAGTGGTCTATCCCTAAGAAGTTGGAGGGAATAACTACACTGTTTGTATTAGACCATATTCCCAGTCACCTTAACATTTAAGTATCCCTAATCAGTGTATTTGCTTTTCCAGATTCTTACCAAATAATCTCATGAACTAATCATCTATATTCATATTCAACTAATCATCACCTGCAGATGAGCCTGGTGTGGTGGAGGTTTCTGAGGAGCCAGGTCCTATTTCAAAGACCTTCCATGATGCCCAAACACAGTGGTCAGACCCAGGAATGGAGGACCACACCTACTCCAAAGGTTCTATCATCGCATGTGGCATGACAACTGCACCAGCCCCTGAGAGGTCACTGTCTGTTGCAAATGTTACATTGAAAGATGATGCATTGAAAGCAGACTGTCTGCTGTACACAGGGATTCCAATTATAGAATTCAACACTCTTGTATCTTGCTTCCAAGATTTTGCCCCCACATCATCAACAATGCCGGTTATAGACCAAATTCTGTTGACACTAATGAAACTTATACAGAACTTTGTTATAGCTGATTTAGCAAGACGCTTCAAAAGGTCACCCGGGTCAGGTCAGTAAAACATTGATATTCTGGATAGATTGCTGAGCACAACCAAGGATCTCATTCCACGCCTGCCTCGTGAGACGATAAAGGCTACTATGCCACAGGTTTTTTGGGAGAATTTGTTTTATTGACTGCACAGAAACTATTTTCCAGAAGGCTAAAAATCTGGACTCCAGAACTGAATCTTACAGTCGCAACTATGCCAGTAATATTGTAAAATATGTAGTTGCAGCTGCTCCAACAGGAATGGTTATGTTCCTTTCAGAGGCTTATGGTGGGAAATGTAGCGATAGGTTCATAACACAGAGGAGATGAGGTGATGGAGTACCTTGGCTTCACAATTAGGGACTTGCTAGAGGAACGGAATGTACGCTTGGTCTTACCAGCATTTACACGCAAGCAATGCCAGTTGACAAATGAGCAGGTCACTCGCACACGACACATTGCTAATGTCTGTATTCATGTGGAATGAGCAATAAGGCGTCTTAAGGTGTACAAGATTCTTTCACAAGTTGTGCCTATTAGTTTGGTCCCTAAAATTGACAACATACTTACAATTTGTACAGCTCTTGTAAATCTGAGAGGAGAGCTTATTTCTAGCAAATAGACACAACTTCTTCGGCTGTTGCACATGTGCATCTGTGTAGTCTTTATCAAATGGAATGTCCTCTTCTATGTGCTCACTTGGAGTCCAGACGACCAGCTTGCAGCTATGTGGGCCCAGGTACATCATGGTCACTTGTTTCTGAAAGAAGGAATAAGGAAGCACATTGCCACAATGTGTTTACATTGAGTTTACAATTCAATGTTCAATACTTGTAATAATACAGCTAATAATCAATCTTCTTGAAAACATTTTTACCCACCTGAAGGTAGTAGCCATCTTTTCAAGCATCATCCAAGCTTTTGACGTGGAACTCTTAAAGGGGCACTTGATCTCAAGGAGCTGTGTTGCATCAAGGATCCCATCTGGGATGGCTAACAACCAAGGATGGTCAGGGTGCACCACCAGGCCTCTGTTCTCCACAGCATGCCCTCTGCTCTCCAGGAGTGGGATGACATTGACCTCATTTTCTTTGCCATGCTTTGTTGCTGTATTGCCAGTGAAGGTTGGGTACAAATGCTCATTTACACATTTTTGGGGATCTGTGGTGTTTTTTTGGGGAACTCGTTTCGCTGTGCCGGCTGTTAGACGCAGCTTCCTAGTATCATGCCGTAGCTGTGAAACACTTTGGATCTTGGTTTCTTCCATCGATGTAGCTGCTTGTACGGGGGATCATTTGATGTAGGCCTCATAGAACATTGTGCAC